>NC_087211.1:18593424-18618424 GCF_015104395.2 Macrobrachium nipponense | reverse complement strand
GATATATGCCACGAAGGAAAAATAAACGAATGAGGATCTGCAAGATCTTTCGACGTTAAACGTCCTTTACTGAGCAGAGACTGACATAGATACGGGAAAAGACAATACAAGAAGATTCGTATAACTGACAGATAGGGATTATAAAGAGATTGGTACCTAGAATCCGACACACCTGGAAGATGAAAATCCTTCCCAAACAAGCATAAACAATGGGTGCAATTAAAGGTTTAAGACAAACATCTCAGATACAAGGTCCAGACAATTAAAGGATTATAGGTGACAGCTATTCAGAACTTGGTAAACAAAACCATATCACAATACATGACAGAACATACATTACAACAAAAATAATAACATATATATAGGCAGAGCCAAAGCAACCATGTGGTCATGACAACAATTCAATTTACAATATCTTTTCTTGCTTACGGCATGAGATTTGCGCGCGCGCGCGTGAGATATGAGTACGTAAAAGAGAAAAATTTACAGTTTAAACCTCATACAAAAAACGTGGCGAAAATAATTTGGCTGAAGTCTACCATTACCAACTGATCATTTGAAAACGTGGGGGAAAAATCTATAAAAATTACAGAGTGGCATTTTTTAGAGAAGTACAGTTGAACAGCTCAATTTTTGACAGTTTTTTGACAGAAAGGGTAACAAATTTATTTACGGACGACCTTTTGGAATTCAGGTGAATATACGATATTTCACCGAGAGTTTCTAGAAATAAAAGTGAACAGTCAGCTTCAGGAATGAAAAAAATTAAATCTTCCCTTAATGAATAATCACTGGGGAAAAAAAGAAAAAGAATCCGAAGGCTTTACTTTCACTGACGCAATGCCGAGGAAAGCTCCTCCAACCCAGATGTTCCTTGGAAAACGACTTTGCCTCCGGACATCTAAGGTTTCTTTGAGGGAGACGAGGTCTTATGAAATCGAAACTTACCTCCTCAGATTCCTCCTTCTTTTTCTTCTTCTTCTTCTTCTTCTTCTTCTTCCTCTTCTGGTGTATATGACCATACCTTGGTGGGCATACCTCCTGAAAGGAGAAAAGCAAGGTTACTTTGTGTCTAGAACTGCTTGCACACTGACGCCCCTCGTCCAATACCTTGGACCTACCGAAGAGTCGTCGTGACCTATGGGAAGATGTGACTTCATCGAGTTCCCTGGGCGTGGATGGGCGTTCTTTCACGGAGGAGGGGGAGAGGCGCGAGGAACGCCGAAGGAGGAGTATCCACAGAAGGGCGAGGAGAATGAGAGGGAGGAGGAGGAGGAGGAGGGACGAACATTAGCGTTTCTGTAGCAAAAACTGGTTCAACGGCTGGACAGTGAAAACGCGGTGAAATTGGTGCACTGAGGCGGATGTGAGTCCTGAGCCCTGCTGCTGCCTCTGCTGCTGCCCAGTCACCAGCCATCTTTCTACTCCTCCCTCCTCCAATCTCACCGTTTCTTTTCTCTTCTACCTACCTACTAACAACCCCCCCCCAAAACCCCCCCCTCCCCCCAACCCAATCCCCCTTCCCCCTCCGCACCCGTTTGACATCTTGGAATGCGTTATTGACGGATTGTCTTACCCGGAAGTCGTGTAATGCCATGACTTTCAAAAATCTGGTCTCATTCGATACCCACTTCGGGCACGAGGGCTACCTACGCATGCGCGATCAGTGTGCCATAAGAGCTATTTCCTTTTTTATATACATATATATCCTAAAGGTTTAAAAGTGATTCCCAGCGTTTGATAAATCTGTTGAATTAAATTTAGCTGCTACATTACCTACGGCACTCAATTTACCCTTTTTTTTTTTTTTTTACATTTCCGAAAATAAGAAATTCGTCTCCCACTCTTAGGTTTGATCGCTGGGAATGAGTGGCAGTTCCTTACAATCCTAAATCTGTCATAGACCATAATTGGCACAGATGATTTAGGTAAGACAGTAATCTCACATGGATGTAGAGTTAACCACAACACTCACAATGTACACAAATTTGAAATAAAAATGCTAAAAAAACACACTCAAACTGTACACAAATTTAAAATAAGATATTTAAAAAAACACTCAGTATGTACAAAATTTTAAATAAAAATGATAAAAAACCACTCAAAATGTACACAACTTTCAAATAAAAATAAAAAACAAAACAAAAAACACAAAATGTTCACAAATCGGAAATGAAAATGCTAAAAAAACACAAACTCAAAACGTACACAATTTTTAAATGAAAATACTAAAAAAGAGAGAGAGAGAAAAGGCTTCTACGGCTAAATGTCAGGTTAGGCATTTAATGCATATTTCAAAGATTCCTTTGAAACCGAATGCCAGTGAAACCGTTTATTTAAATATCATACAAAACAGCCTTCTGAAGATGGATTACCAGAAAGCCATCACTTGGATATCAATTAAATACTTTTAAAGGTGGATAGCAGCATAAAAAGTGACTCGGACATCTCCCCAAAAAAGTCTTCTGAAGATGGATAAGAGAAAAAGCATCTTTAACATAATAGCACAGATGGGTTTCTGTAGATGGATAACGCAAAACCTTCATCTACATATACCAGGAAGATAATCCTGAAGAAGGATGACTTCACATTATCAAGACATACTTTTGAAGATGGATGACAACAAAACTATGAGCTACATATCACAGAAATAAACTCCTTGAAGTGGACAGAAGCAAAACCACTCATCCAGAAGCTGGATAAATGTTCTGAAGACGGATGATTAGGAATTCACTGGATAGCAAAAATAGGCTTCCCAGGCTAAATAGAAAAGGCTGCAGCTACCTCTGAGTGGGACTTTCTTCATAGAGAAATTACGCTGCTGGGATATCATCTCAGTTTTCCTTCATTAATTCCTCGTACTCCTTTTATATACATAATTCTAGTATCCTAGTGCACACTGATACACACACACACACCACACACACACACGGGAGGCACAGATACAATTTAACAAAACGGGTCTTAGTACTGATTCCCCACACAAGTGAGACGAGTACGCTACTCTTTGCGCCACAGCGCCTGTGAGTATTTACGTATACAGACATATACACCAATAAATTACATACATACCTACCAGCATATACAAATATATAGGAGCACACACAGTTATGCTTTTACGTGAGTAATGCCACCAATTGTCATCGAACATTTTAGGGATGAGACTGTCAGCCCCACACCCTGTCCTATGCATGCACAAGGTCTCTGTCCCCTGGAGAGAGAGAGAGAGATTCTTAAAACAGAGAAAGGAAAAGTATATCCCTATGCATAAAGCTTAGGTATTGTACATTTATTACTGAGAGAGAGAGAGAGAGAGAGAGAGAGAGAGAGAGAGAGAGAGAGAGAGAGAGAGAGAGAGCGAGCCATTTTCCTTTTCCCTCCTTCCAGAGCCACAAACCGAATAGGTCAGATTATCGGGTCCGTACGCGGGTAAAACTTTCACTGTCTAGAGCATTAATATTCTACGCTGCTATGTTTGCCTTCCGCTCTTGTGTATTTTTCCAGCCGCTACATTCTTCTATCTTATTCTTATTTTTGTGAACTCTTACTCGCAATGACTCTGAAGAATTCTGTAGACGGCGTTGCGCAATGCCGTTCTTCATCTGTTGTTAATAGCGCTTTTATTTTTGGTACATCATCTCTCTTTCTCAAAAGCTTTCGATTTCTAGCCGGTCTTCAGACGTTTAATTCATCTTTTTGGATATTACTGTTATCATCTTTTTTTCTTCTTCTTTTCTCTTGACTTCAATCGCAATATAGATTCCAATGTAGGAAAGTGAAGCATCTTTAATGTTATGCGAATTTCCTTTCTTGGCGTAATTTTGACTTATTCTTAGTCATCGTATTTAGCGAGTTGTATAATCGTTACAGTTCAATAATATTATTATTATTATTATTATTATTATTATTATTCTATTGTTATTATTATTATTATTATTATTATTATTATTATTTAGTAGTTCCAACCCTCTTCTTAATTACCACAGTTCAATAATAATAATAATAATAATAATAATAATAATAATAATAATAATAATAATAATAATAAAACAATATTATTATTATTATTTTTTTATGCCGAAACAGAGCTTCTTTCAAACATGTTTTATTAAAAATAATGGCAGAATTCACAAATTGATTTTATGTAAAATTCTTTCAATTCTCCTAATGATTAGCGTGCCAGAAAGACAAATCTTAGGAGAATTGAAAGAATTTTTATATAAAACCAATTCTGTGAATTCTGCCATTATTTTAACAAAATATTATTATTATTATTATTATTATTATTATTTTTTTTTTTTTTATTTTTTTTTTTTTTTTTTTTTTTTTTTTTGCTCTATCACAGTCCTCTAATTCGACTGGGTGGTATTTATAGTGTGGGGTTCCGGGTTGCATCCTGCCTCCTTAGGAGTCCATCACTTTTCTTACTATGTGTGCCGTTTCTAGATCACACACTTCTGCATGAGACCTGGAGCTACTTCAGCCTCTAGTTTTTCTAAGATTCCTTTTCAGGGATCTTGGATCGTGCCTAGTGCTCCTATGATTATGGGTACGATTTCCACTGGCATATCCCATATCCTTCTTATTTCTATTTTCAGATCTTGATACTTATCCATTTTTTCCCTCTCTTTCTCTTCAACTCTGGTGTCCCATGGTATTGCGACATCAATGAGTGATACTTTCTTCTTGATTTTGTCATCACGTCACGTCTGGTCTATTTGCACGTATCACTATCCGTTCTGATACCATAGTCCCAGAGGATCTTTACCTGATCGTTTTCTATCACTCCTCAGGTTGGTGCTCGTACCACTTATTACTGCAAGGTAGCTGATGTTTCTTGCACAGGCTCCAGTGGAGGGCTTTTGCCACTGAATCATGCCTCTTTTTGTACTGGTTCTGTGCAAGTGCGGGCATTCACTTGCTATGTGGTTTATGGTTCATTTTTCGTATTGCACTTCCTACATATGGGAGAGATGTTATTTCCGTCTATCGTACTTTGAACATATCTGGTTCTTAGGGCCTGATCTTGTGCCGCTGTTATCATTCCTTCAGTTTCCTTCTTTAGCTCTCCCTCTGTAGCCATTGCCAATTGTCATCGCTGGCTAGTTCTTTCGTCTGTCTCATGTATTGTCCGTGCATTGGTTTGTTGTGCCAGTCCTCTGTCTCTCCTGTCTCTCCCTGTATATTTCTGGGTCTTCGTCTACTTTTATTAGTCCTTCTTCCCATGCACTCTTTAGCCACTCGTCTTCACTGGTTTTCAGATATTGCCCCAGTGCTCTGTTTTCAATGTTGACGCAGTCCTCTATACTTAGTAGTCCTCTCCGTCCTTCCTTTCGTGTTATGTATAGTCTCGTACCGTATTTGCTCTTGGGTGTAGTGTTTGTGTATTGTCATTTGTTTCCTGGTTTTCTGATCTATGATGCGGAGTTCTGCCTTCGTCCATTCCACTATTCCTGCGCTGTATCTGATTACTGGCACTGCCATGTGTTTATGGCTTTTATCATATTTCCTCCATTGAGTTTTGACTTGAGTATCGCCTTGAGTCTCTGCATATATTTCTGATCGTGTCCTTCATCTCTTGGTGTTTTATATCTCCTCCTTCCATTATTCCCAGGTATTTGTATCCTGTCTCATCTAGTGTTTGATGTTGCTCCCATCTGGTAGCTTTATCCCTTCAGTTCTCGTTACTTTGCCTTTTTGTATGTGACTAAGGCGCATTTTTCTATTCCAAACTCCATTCTGATGTCCCCAGATACAATCCTTACAGTCTGGATTAGGGTATCTATTTCCTTGATGCTCTTACCATACAGCTTGATGTCGTCCATGAACATCAGATGGTTGATTTTGTTGCCTCTTTTCTTGAGTTGGTACCCGGCATCCATCTTCTGTAGTACTTTGTCATGGGAATCATGGCTACTACGAAGAGTAGTGGGGACAGTGAGTCGCCCTGGAAGATCCCTCTCCTGATATTAACCTCTGCTAGTCTTATTCCAGAGCTTGTAAGTATTGTATTCCAGTTGCGCATTGTATTTTGAGGAAGCTGATGGTATTTTCCTCTGCCCCATATATTTTCAGGCATTCTATTAGCCATGTGTGTGGTATCATAATAATATTATTATTATTATATTATTATTATTAATATTATTATTAACCAAACAAAAACTTCTTTCAGTTTTCTTCTGAAGATTGAAAGAAACCCACAAATTCAATTTGTAACTTGTTTACTTCTAAGTATTTACATTAAGTTTTACTCCACACTCGAGTACTTTCAGGCCCTTCTGTGGCCCATTCTCAAGAGATGTTTGGATGTTAGCCTGGGTCAAGGCCCAGCAGTCTTCTGAAGACTGCTGGGCTTGACCCAGGCTAACATCCCAAACATCTCTTGAGAATGGGCCACAGAAGGGCCTGAAAGTACTCGAGTGTGGAGTAAAACTTAATGTAAATACTTAGAAGTAAACAAGTTACAAATTGAATTTGTGGGTTTCTTTTTCAATATTATTATTATTATTATTAATTTAGCAGTTCCTAACTCCTATACAAATAATGGTGTACATGAAAAAAATATTGTGAAAAAAATAAAAAAATCACACTATATTACTAAGTCAAATAACAGAGAACGATTTGCGTTTTAACCATTTGAGAAGAGTGGGAAAAAACCAAGTTTTTTTTTTTTTTTTTTTCTGCTCTGTATTGAACATTTGTCAAAAAAAAAAAAAAAAAAAAAAAAAAAAAAAAAAAAAATACAAAAAAAAAAAAAAAAAAAAAAAAAAAAATAATAACCCTCACGACACAGTTAGCCTTTTGCCTTTGTAACTGTAATTCCTGGGTAGTTGAAAAGTGCTAGTAATACCAACAGTGGGGAAAGTCATATAGCGATATATATATATATATATATATATATATATATATATATATATATACATATATATATATATATGCACGATGTATATGTATAAATATGTATATATGTATATAAATATATATATATATATATATATATATATATATATATATGTATAATATATATATATATATATAATATATATATATATATATATATATATATATATATATATATATATATATATATATATGTATTCATGATAATATATTTATCAATATGTCAACTTTTTGTTGACAAATTGGACACCCTTTAGGCCAAATTCCATCCTTAGGTTCTTACGACAAACCCTGGGTATCTGATGTGAGCTGTAATGGGTCAACGGAGGCCCTAGACAGTAAGTGAGCCACAAGTTTTCTTTATTATTATTATTAATATTTCACTCTTGCCAGTGCACGACTTTTTTTTCTTATTCATTTTGGTCTAAGGCAGTTTTTCCACTCATATCATTTCATTAATATTTTTTAAACAATGTCAATCCGTATGTTTTTTTGTTTTTTTTTTTACTCATGTCAGTCCAAAGTATTTTTCTTTTTACTCATTCAGTTCGAATTTTTTTTTTACTCATGTCAGTCCAAAGTGTTTTTTTATTCATGTCAGTCCGAAAGTTTTTTTTTTAACTCATGTCAGTTCGAAAATTATTTCTTATACTCCATGCTAGTCCAAAAGTTTATTTTATCATGTCAATCCGAGTTATTTTTTTACTCTTGACAGTGCCAAAGTTCTTTTTACTCATGTTTTTGCCAAAGTTTTTTTTCTTTTTTTTTTACTCATGTCAGTCCCACTTTTATCTATCACTTTATCACATAAATTCAGGACTTTTTTTTCACTCAGGCCATTTAACATTTTTTCTCGCTTGCATCATTCAAAATAATTATTTTTCTCGTGTTACTCCGTTTTTTTTCGCTCACTTTGGTCGTAGACAATTTTTTCCAGTCACGGTAGCTATTCTTTGTTATATAAAAAAAAAAGGGCGTTGACTTCCATTGCTCAACCGAGCCCTTTAAAATCACCAAACATTTTCCATTAATTGAGTTGCATAACCTCTCTTGATCTGGGTAACACCTTTTTTTTTTTTCTAATGAGCCTCTTTTTGATGTCAGGTTATAAACCTGCTCTCCTGTTTGTGGAGTGCATGCTCGGCGCCTGTTTCATGACCCAGCCGTTCCCCAAAACCGTCACGGTACCCACCCAAGATTGTCCGCGATAAAGTTCACCCTTTGACATCCATTTGTGAACACAATCCAAATCTGGGCCTGCCTTTTCCCGCCCCTGATTTAGGACGAGTGATTCAAGCCTGCATTTTGCATTTGCATTGTGCAGACGCCCAGCCTCATTTTATGTGTCCACAACAGAAACAAAAGCGAGAGACAAAATGCAGATCGCGGGATATCCAAAGGTGGACGTCTTTCCTTTCGTCTGCCAGGAATGCTCGTCCTAGAATGAGAAAATCATGACGGAGGGAATGACCTTATTCGCTGACACTTGAATAGACTGCGGCGTACTTTCATGCAGTAAAGGAAGGACTGGAAGATATTGAGAAATGCTTTTACTCTTCAATAAGGTCTTTCAGTTTATCTACTCACTTCTTCCTCTTCTTGTCGAAGTCATTCGAGTCATTGTATTATTATTATTATTAAGATGAACCCTGTTCATATGGAACAAGCCCACCAAAGGGGCCACTGACTTGAAATTTAAGATTCCAAAGAATATAATGGGCACTCATTAGGTAGAAGTAAGGAGAAGGTAAAGGGAAACTATTATAATGTCTATCGTGAGTGAAGGCATCTCGAAAATGCTGATCAAATATTATTAAACTTCTCTCCCAGGACGAGTAAAATTACTTTCTGAAAACATCTATCGAATGACATCGGAAGTTTACAAGTTTACATCCAGAAGTGACAAGACATTTCACTTCACCGAAAGGTCTTATTAATGACAGGGATTTCTGTCAAGAGGAGTGGAAACATTTCAAGAAAATACCCATCAACTGACGTTCGAGATTTCAGTCAAATCGAGAGTGGAGACAACTGGAATGCCTCTGAAACTCAGCAGAAGTGTCTTGCTGAAATGGGATAAAATTCCTTCTAAACTCATTTTAGATCTTGCTACCATGAACGATTTCATGATAGCAGATCCCCCTAGGGGTACCGCTTACGGTAAGCCGTGCGTAACACACTGTACGCATTACAAAAGGCTCTTTTAGCCCTTTATCAGGACCCCTGTTACTCAAAAGGGAAGATATATGTAAGAGAAAATTCTCCCAAAATGAATGTACAGTAACGAGAAAGATACCGGATGTTGATTCCTCTTTCTGCCAATCCGGTGGTCCGAAGTTCTAATCCCGGCTTGACCGCGTAACGCGGAATCAGAGGAATTTATTTCTAATGATAGAAATCCATTTCTCGATAGTGTGTGGTTCGGATCCCACAATAAGCTGTAGGTCCCGTTGCTAGGTGACCAATAGGTTCCTAGTCACGTAAAAATATATCTAATCCTTCGGGCCAGCCCTAGGAGAGCTGTTAATCAGCTCAGTGGTCTGGTAAAACTAAGATATACTTAACTTTTTTTTGCAGCGTTACCATTTTCTTCCCTGTAATCCACGTAATTAGAAATGTAATACGAAATTGTTCTAATCTTTGTAATCAGTGTCACGAGTAAAGTACAATGAAGTCAGTCAGGGGTAAAACGATGAAACTATTGTAGATTCACATCAACCGTTCATCTGATGTCTAGGCCATTCCCTTACGACGTTCCTGATTGGCTGTTGATAAGCCATTCACAGGGCTGGAAACAGTCTCGAGAGAGAGTTCACATAGGCAGGATGTATATTCCACTTCTCCTGAGAGATACGTCATTCACAAGTATCCCTCATGAGAGGTGGAACATACATCCTGCCTGTATGAACACTCTCCAGAGACTGTGAATTTGCAGCCCTGTGAAAGGCTTATCAGCAGCCAATCAGGAGCGTTCTAAGGGAATGGCCTAGACATCAGATGCACGGCTGATGTGATGCTACTATAGTTATGCTGCCTATACTGTATGTAATAGGAAATACGCGGGGGTATTAGCATCCATTACAGAGACCTATGAAAACGAATTAAGCAATATCCATTGACTAATAATACCAACAACAATAATGGTAATAATTCTAAGACCACAATAATAATAACAGAATGAGTCCAATGGCTGAGAAAGACATTGAAATGACTAAAACTGAAACAGACTGACTCAGCCTGCAATAAAAATCCTGGACCGAAAAGGACTTACGCAGGGATTCGACAAACGATGCAACTGGATCAGTAGAATGGATGGCAAGACTACGGGCAATGGCGAACGCAACATCATGCAACTGACAAAAAAAAAAAAAAAAAAAAAAAAAAAAAAAAAAAAAAAAAAAAACCAGAGCAATAAAGTCTATCCGGACAATATCATTTAGGAGACGGAAAAAAGGCGGAATTCGATTTTCATGCGCTGGGAACGCAGGAAATACAGACGAGGACGGTTATCGGAGACTGAATTTAAGAAGAGCAACACATCAGATTAATAAAAAACAATATATGCAAGCTGTAAGTAATGGTTCAACGACACCTTCCCATTAATTCATCGAAATCAGCCTGCAACTTACCTACCTTCCCACCCAATGACAAACAGAAACAGAACGTAAGTTTTCGATCGGAACTTTATAAAGTAAACGATACGTGACTTTCAGTCCGTTCTTACGCCACCAGATGAACGATAACTTCCCGCAACTGAACGGAAGTGGTCTCCTAGAAAAGGAACAGTATGACAGACGCGACAACGAGAGGAATCTGGAGGAAAACTTTACAGAATGATATGATAAATGGTGATGTAAAGGAATAAGAAGTTCGCGAAAGGAAAACTGACAAATGGAGATGATGATTGATTAGTAAAGACGGAATTGAAGGTACGAGAAGGAGAAACAAGCTCTGAGAGACCTATCTTCGTCTTGGAAATGGATATTAATAATCTAGGAATGGTGGAAAATCCATAATACAGATTATAAAGGGAGACTGAGAGAAGCGGAAGGTATAACAGGGGAATCTATGTAAAACCCAGCGGCGTATACGAAAATTATAATGAAGGAAGTAGCAACGGGAGGTGAATCACATTTTCACAAAATGAGAAGAAAGATGGAGAAAGCCCATTGAAAGAGAAAAAGAGGGCAAGACGAAGACAAACCTCTCTGCTCACGAAGGCCGTCCATGTTTTCTTTCCGAAGGACGAGGCTGATGCAGATCTGGTGCCTCGCGCGGATGCAGTCCAGGGAGCAAGTCATTCCAGGGCCTGCAGGCGCTGGATCCACATTCCATGTCACTATCTCTGGACTCAAAAACGGCAGCAGCATTTAATGCCCCACAACTAACCTGTCCAGTCCCCTCCTCTCTCTCTCTCTCTCTTTCTCGCATCCTCTTTAGTCAATTTTCACATCGATTTTAAGCTATCTTCACAAAGTGGCTTAAAAGGACCTGGTTGCTCCTACACCCCTTTCTGAGTCCATAACCGCCACTCCCCCCACCCGTCTCTCTCTCTCTCTCTCTCTCTCTGTGTAGATGTTTTCTTCCTCTCTTTTTAACTTACTCCTTGATTTCAAGTAGTGCTTCATACTGTTGCTTAAAACACCAGCATTGACTCTCTCTCTCTCTCTCTCAATTCGGTGACTTCCGCATCATCGCACTTTCGTCTTGAAACTGTCTTACAAGCTACTGATGCATTTACTGAAATTTATGATAATCTATATTCACTTTTCAGTCTACACATCAACAAATCAACCGCCCCGTGACTGTGTGAAAGTTTATTCGAGAGGCGGAAAGCATTCAAGTGGATCAAGCAGCACTGAATGCCGTCAACTTGCAATGTGTCATGCAACATTCCACTGCACAGAAAGACATTCAAGAGAACTGACATAAAAATAAATATCAACATCTGCGCACAAACATACATACGATATATATATGTGTGTGTGTGTGTGTGTGTGTGTGTGTGCTTTTATTCATAAGTGTGCCAGTTCTCTGTAAAAATTGCCAGTTCTCTACTGTGAAAATTGCCAGTTCTCTACTGTGAAAATTCCCAGTTCACTACTGTGAAAATTCATAGTTCTCTACTGTGAAAATTCATAGTTCTCTACTGTGAAAATTCCCAGTTCTCTACTGGGAAAATTCCCAGTTCTCTACGGTGAAAATTCCCAGTTCTATACTGTGAAAATTCCCAGTTCTCTACGGTGAAAATTCCCAGTTCTCTACGGTGAAAATTCGCATTCTCTACTGTGAAAATATGCCTTTTACCCTTTCCTTTGCCTTCGTCGATTTAAACAAACAGAATTACGAAGGAAAATTTCCGTCCGATGATTTACAGTGCATCGTGGGAGGTCTTCAAAGAACCCCCCCTCCCCTCCCTCCCAACCTCTTCCCTCTCACATACCAGTACATCCTCATACCAACACCCCAGTGGTACCCCTACTAACCACTTCTCCAATCGCTGGGGTAATTTAAGGATTCTTATCTTTGGATTTCTAAAGTCTTTTTTTATCTGAAATACTGACGTAACTTTGCAAAAATATAAAACTATCTTTATCTTAAGATATCTATATCTTTTATCTGAAACACCCAATAAATTTGCACAAATATCAAACAATTTTCATCTTTATATCTTTATTTATTTTATCTTAAAAACAAACGATATAAAAATTTTAAAATTAAAATAAAAAAAGTTTTACCTCTACCTTATATATATATATATATATGTTATATATATATATATATATATAATATTTTTATATATATATGTATATATAGATATATATATATAATTTTTTTTTTGAAACTTGCGTAAATTCACACAAATATAGGAAATAATATTTGTAAGTCAAAACCTCGAGAAATTACGCAGGTCAGATTTTCTCGCCAACATCATTTAAATGATATAACCATTACAAATAAATATAAGCTTACTGTAATACGAATTTCATATAAATGTAATATTCAACCCAAATTTACTTTCCCCCTTTACCATTACTCGTAAAATATTCCAAAAATCCTGACTAGTTTTATGTCTGTTAGTTTCATCATTATTAGTATTAAGGCCTCCATGAAGTAAAATAAAGCAAATAACTGACGTTTTCTTCATTTCTCTACTCATTTCTCTCTTCGTTCTTTCTATTCCAATAAATCCTGACTAGTTTTATGTCTGTTAGTTTCATCATTATTAGTATTAAGGCCTCCATGAAGTAAAATAAATGAAAATAACTGACGTTTTCTTCATTTCCATCTCCTCATTTCTCTCTTCGTTTCCTTCATTTCCATCTCCTCATATCTCTCTTCGTTTTCTTCATTTCCATCTCCTCATTTCTCTTTTCGTTTTCTTCATTTCCATCTCCTCATATCTCTCTTCCTTTCCTTCATTTCATCTCCTCATATCTCTCTTCGTTTTCTTCATTCCATCTCCTCATATCTCGTCTTCATTTCCTCATCAATCCTCCATATCTCTCTTCGTTTTCGTTCATTTCCATCCTCATCATCTCTTTTCGTTTTCTTCATTTCCATCTCCTCATTTCTCTCTTCGTTTTCTTCATTTCCATCTCCGCATTTCTCTTTTCGTTTTCTTCATTTCCACCTCCTCATTTCTCTCTTCGTTTCCTTCATCTCCATCTCCGCATTTCTCTTTTCGTTTTCTTCATTTCCATCTCCTCATTTCTATCTTCGTTTCTTTATTTCCATCTTCTCATTTCTATCTTTGTTTTCTTCATTTCCATCTCCTCACTTCTATCTCCTTTTTCCTCATCTCATTCTTCTCATTTCTATCTCCGTTTTCTTCATTTCCATCTCCTCTTTTCTATCTTCGTTTTCTTCATCTCCATCTCCTCAATTCTACCTTAATTTTATTCATTTCTATCTTCGTTTTTTTCATCCCCGTCACCTCATTTCTATCTTCGTTTTTTTCATTTCCATCTCATTTCAATCTTCGTTTTCTTCATTTTCATCTCCTCATTTCCATCTCATTTCAATCTTCGTTTCTTCATTTTCATCTCCTCATTTCTATCTTCGTTTTCTTCATTTCCATCTTCGTTTTCTTCTCTCTGTGCCTGAATCCAACACTAGCTTTGGGTAAAAAAAAAAAAAAAATAGAAAATTCTCTTTCATCCGCCACCTCGCGGGCGAAACCGGTCATGACCGGTTATAGCTACTGCATGAAACATTTTGTTCATGACTCGTTTCTTAAACTGTGAAGTCTTGACCTAGTTGGACCCTGGACAAACGTGATCATCTTACCGCAGCATCTTATACTATTATTATTATCTGTGGGGGATATGACAGCATCAATCAGCTTCGACCAAGTCTACCTAGAACTGTCAGCTTTTAAGTCTCTGTTCTATGTTCTCCAGCTTTCTCTGAATGAAGTTCTGCTCTCTCTCTCTCTCTCTCTCTCTCTCTCTCTCTCTCTCAAAGACCCTTAGTTCTCTTGCATGTTTTGAGTCAAGATATTCAGGCCGCAAAAACGTTTGGAGACTAAACTCAAACAGTTTGAAATGTATCTTGAATGTTTAGTCCCAAAGCTTATTACAAATTAGTGCTTTGAATGCAATACCTAGTATATGCACAGCTGATAGTATGGATGTATACATATGTATATGTATATATATATATATATATATAATATTATATATATATATATATTATTTATATATAGTATATACATATATATGTCACATCCCACAAAAAAATTAAAAAAAAATCCAAGAAAGTCATCATCGCTTCTCTCACGAAGCGTAAAAACAATTTTCTCCCTTTTCCTGCTTTTCATTCTTGTTTTTTCTTTCTGGTCTGACAACAAGCACTGACGGGAGTGCACTGACTGAAGGCGCGTGCCTGCAATCACACTAGAGGATCGCAATAATTTTCCCAAAAACCGCGATGCTTGGGAAAGCTCGCTTCCGCGGGATGGTAATTATAGGCTTCGGGAAGACTTTTCGTCGCAGACTAATTATAGACTTAATGTCGCAGACTATAATTATAGTGGATGTTAGTAAGAACTGCTGTCAAAAAATTTGAATGGATTCTGATGAGTGTTTCCATATATTTATACTTTCATTAATCACCTGTGGCTTAGTTACATAAATTGTTTGTTTTGTATGGTGTTTTTTTTTACGTTGCATGGAACCAGTGGTTATTCAACAAAGGGACAACGGCTCTACGTGATTTCCGAACCACGTCGAGATTCGTGAACTTCCATCACCAGAAATACACATCTCTGACCCTCAATAGAATGCCGGAGAATCGAACTAGCGGCCACAGAGGTGACAAGCCAAGACCATACCGATCACGCCACTGAGGCGCTCTAGTTACATAACCAGCTGGTGACTTGAATCACCGTCTCATTAGTTAAATAACCAGTGGCTTATCTGAGTCGTCGGTGGATTTGTTGAATTCCCTGTGGATTAGTTAAATAACCATTGAATTAGTCACATTACCGGCAGATTAGTTAAAAACTGGCGGGTTAGTTGGATCACTGGCGGATTAGTTCAATTACTAATGGATACATCAAATACCACTTTATTATTAATACCTGGTGGATTAGTTAAATAACCAGCAGATCAGTTAAATAAATAGTAGATTAGTTACAACAACAGTGGATTAGTTAAGCCAAGAGCAGATTACTTAAATGGCGGATTAGTTAAATTCCCAACGGAATAGTTAATGGACCGGTCAATTAGTTAAACCAATACATTGATTAAATCACCCGAGGATTAGTTAAAAAACCAATGAATTAGTTAATCACCAACGGAATAGTTAAATCACCAGTAATTAGTTCAACGTGAAGTAGAGTGGTTAAATCACCAGAGAATTAGTTAAATAACCGAAGGATTAGTTAAATCAACGGCGGATTATTTAAATCACTTGTGGATTAACGACCAATCCGCTAGAACCTATGGCCGCCTTGTGGATCCACTGCCAGACTTATTCCTTTAATTTTGTGGCGTTTGGATCACTGGTCTGGACCAGTTCACTAGAATTTGGAACCTCCTAAATTTGAGTCCGGACCAACTTTAACTCATTCTTGGGAGTTGTGGTTCCTCCATCTGGATCCAGATCTAATTAAATTACCAATATTCTTGGGCATTATGAAACTGGGTCGTTTCGCAAGGTTTTATGGTGTTCTGATTTTCAGAATTGGCTGGATAGTCCAGAAACAAGTTTGCTTAGCAACGGGACCAACGGCTTTACATGACTTCCGAACCACGTCGAGATTTGTGAACTTCTGTCACCAGAAAGACACATCTCTGACCCCTCAATGGAATGCCAGAGAATTGAACTCGCGGCCACCAAGGTGGCAGCCCAAGACCATACCGATCACGCCACTGAGGTGCTTCATTAGAATGTTGAACATTCAAGAAATGAATTCCCATGTACTTAATTAATATCCATTCATTAGAATGTTGTATCGAATCAAGCAGATGGAAGCCAGCAAGTCACACGGTACACGAATATTATACCAACACTTTATCAGTGGGATCATTAAGACGATGATTTTACGAATTGTAACCAATAGATAAAAACAGATTTTATGAATAATTACCTATACACAACCACAGACTTTGTGAATGATAACCAATACGGAGATTTTATGACTAACCACACAAACACGTATTTTATGAATGATTACCAATACACAACCACAGACTTTGTGAATAACCCATTTCACAGATTTCACGAATAACCATTGCACAAACACTGATTTTAAGAATGATGACCAATACAGAAACAAATTTTGTGAACAATAACCAATACAGAGATTTTATAAATAACCAATACACAAACAGATTTTATAAATAACCAATACACAAACATTTTATGAACGATAACCAATACACAAACAGATTTTATAAACGATAACCAATACAGACATTTTGTGAATAACCTATACACAAACACATTTTGTGGGCGATTACCAATACAGAGATTTTATAAATAACCAATAAACAAACAGATTTTGTGAACGATAACCAATACAGCGATTTTATAAATAACCAATACACAAACAGAATTTATGAACGATAACCAATACAGATTTTATAAATAACCAATACACAAACAGATTTTATGAACGATAACCAATACAGAGATTTTATAAATAACCAATACACAAACAGATTTTACGAACGATAACCAATAGAGATTTTATAAACAACCAAACACAAACAGATTTTGTGTGTGTGTTTGCGAGAATTATCCAAGTCACCGTCGATAAAAGTATATGATTTACTTAATTATATGAACAATTATTCCCGTGCAATTACGATCGTGGGGTCATGAAAGCAATCTGTTAACAATTAGCTTTTTAAATATTTTTTGTTTTCACAAAGCAAAAATGTGTAGTTTCAAACGAGAGGCAGAACACGGTGGACAAATTTTTTGTTCTCTCTCTCTTTCTCTCTTGGATGTTCGCTCAGTATCTAACTATATCTATCTCTTTCTGTGCACGTTTTGAAAACCATACGACTCTCTCTCTTTCTTTAAAAGCAAATTCATACTCTTCATCGCATCACACGTTAAACGATAACCAGACAAGAAATAATGGATGGAAACTAGAACTGAAGAGATACAACTCATCCCATTGTGGGAACTTGTTTACATACAAGATATGTGACACGTGGAATAAACTGCCACCAGAAGTTGTAAACAGCAACAGTGTGGAAGAGTTTAAAAGAAAGCTAGACAAAATCATTAGGACACTGTGAATGAACAGTAAAACCTGCTCCTACAGTGAGCACACGATGTCTCCACGGATGGACTAAAAAGTCTTTAAGACATCCTAATCCTTGTAACTCCTTGTAACTTGTAACATTTGACTGCCATCCGACACAATCAACGAAAAACCAGGTGAATAAGTTACACCCGTCGCTGACAGAGGCAACACCTTTTTTTTTTTTTAAGCGAATAAGATTAATTTCTTATTCTTATGAGGAACGCTTCGGTTGCATTCCAAAAGTGGCTCGGAATTTCGGACAGCGAATGCCGACCTTTAAGAATAAGCCACGAAAGAATATCAAGAAGAAAAACACGTCCGGAGAGATAATATTCTCACGTCGTTTCTAAGAATGGATTCTAAGAATGGTTTCTTAGAATGGTTTCTGACAATGACTCCGGTCGAAGTTACCGCTTTGCTTAAAACTTTGGATTTTTTAGTTATTCTGGTTTTCCTGAAAAAAGGTTAAAAATAAATATAAAAAAGAGCGGTTTCAAATCTAGTATACTGGTACGGTCTTTAACTTTCCTTCGTGAATGTGTGTGGATATTTGTATGAAAGACTTAATGATATCACATCACCGTAATTCATGTACAAGCATTAAGCTACAAATGTCCTTCAATATCCAATTCACTCTACCTCGGAAAAAATATATTTTCATATATGTTAACCGAAAGGGAATTTTTTAGTTGACACATAATAAGTTGGCCGTCCCTACAGTTAACATACACGAAAATATACCAATTCCGAGGTAGAGCGAATTGGATATTGAGGGACATTTGTAGTTTAATGTTTATCCTTTTTACATATATATATATATATATATATATATAGATATATATATATATTATATATATATATATATATATATCTCTATATCTATATATATATATATATACATTTAATACAAATAGGACTGGAAAAAAACAGCGTTCCAGTGTGTGTGTGTGTGTGTGTGTGTGTGTGTGTGTGATCAGATTTCCTTCACAAATACGTAGGGGCGACTAATTGTATAAAATTTTCTAAATCTAACGTAACAGATAAAAATACAACTTCTTCCAAATAACCAGCGCTGTTTCAACTACGTACTTGACAAATCCTTAAGCGTTTCAGGGAGCAACGACCTTCCATTTCCCCGATGAATCCGAGGAGAGAAAGTCTTCTCAATTCTGAAGTCATATCAGTGAAACGATAATAATTATTTTTTTTTTATCATCTATAACCTATCACCGTGGCAGCGACTGGTAAAGTATGAAGGACGACATTCACTACTTCAGTGTATTGTTTCCTAGATTCGTTTCACTTCCTTCAAACCCCTGTGAATGCCATATTACCTGTCATATCTCTCCGTATAGACAACAGATGTAAGATTATATATATATATATATATATATATATATATATATATATATATATATATATATATATATATATATATAAATATATATATATATATATATATATATATATATATATATATATATAATATATATATATATATATATATAATAACGAGATCCTAAAATCTCGTTCTCATATTTTTATTAGGTAGCGATGGACCATAGCGTCCAAAGGCAATTGGTAACACATTCTCTCTCTCCCTCTCTCTCTCTCTCTTGATTCCCAATAACTCTCTCTCTCTCTCTCTCTCTCTCTCTTCTGATTCCCAATAACTCTCTCTCTCTCTCTCTCTCAACACACCTTCCCCCCTCCATTATCTAAGGCCATCAAATCAGACACGGAACTTACAAAAAATATGCATTTATTTAAAAGCAAAGTATTAACTGAATAACTCAGATTCTTAACAAAAAGATTAAATGAAATGTTAAACTCAGAAGCCCAAATAACTCAGATAACCCTCGGTAATTAATCAAACAACTAACATTAGTTTAGCCATAACATCAGGCACAGTCAACATAGTCAGTACACCATAGTAATTAAGTCAGTTCCCATTTCTATAGATCAATCCCCCTTGTCCAGAATCGCCTGTTAGAAGACAGAAGAACACCCCGATGAGCATAAGATTATAATCAAAGATCATATAAATAGAACATCTCTGAAGTAATTATTCATATACAATCCAGCCACAACTTTGGCCAAAATAAATATGCTTACCAATGCAACACAGTATGCACTATCACTTAACAACAAAGACACTCTTCGAAGAAGCCATCCTGGCTCCTCGCCTCTCTTGCACAGATCTCCCATTCATTGTTACTATACACTCTCATATGTAGGGGGAAAAAGCTCGCACGTACGCACGAACTCACACCCATTGTCCACAATGTACATGCCCCAGGTAACTGCTTGTAAACAATTTCAAAGTCACCTCTGTATCAAGCACTCATAGCGACAGGACATGCGCAGATTTGCACATACAGCAAAAAGACACATCAGCATTCCCAAAGCTCGTTACCTCGAACACTGTCTCCAGGGAAGTTAAATGATGATTCTTACATTCTAAGAAATGTCAAAGCATATCACATTACAATGATATTTAAAATATATCATAGCAAACCCCTCTTTATGTAATATATATATATATATATGTATATATAATATATTATATATATATATATATATATATATGTATATATCTATATATATATATATATATCTTATATATATATATGTATATATATATATATATAATATATATATATATATATATATCATCACACATATCCACAGGTGAAAAATTAGAGACAGGGTGTAGGTCCTGACCGGTTTCGGCTTTATTTTCAAGCTATTGACAAAGGACTGATACATAGTATTAGAAGTAATTTATATATAGAATTCTTTGAAAAGAAAATTTTAAATAATATAATTCCACGCAATGTACCTTGGTTTAGATATGTTGACGACATAATTTGTGTATGGCCAGGGAATGAAGATGTAAATAACTTTTTTGCCAGGTTAAATTAATTAGTACCATCAATTAAATTTACTATGGAAATAGAAAAAGATGAATGCCTACCCTTTTTGGATGTTCTCATACGGAGAAACAGTAGTGGGTTTAAGTATAGTGTTTACAGAAAACCTACTAATATTTCTTCCTATGTACATTTCTATTCTGGACAAAACAATAAGGTTAAAAGATCAGTGTTTGCTTCCATGTTTTTAAGAGCACTACGGGTATGTAGCCCAGAATATATAGATGAGGAGATAGATAAGATTCGGAATACAGGCAAGAAACTGAAATATCCAGATAATGCACTAAACAATACATTAAAAGCGGCAAAAAAGACCATGTATCAAAATCAAAAAGAACCTTACAACAACAAAAATTTGCTTGTACTACCTTATAATAGTAATATGAAAGATATTCCACATCTCCTGAAGAATTTTGGTGTTAATGTAGTTTTTAAAAACAATAAAACAATGAAACAGGTACTTATTAAGAACTCCCCCGACAATGCTAAAGGATGTGTATATAAAATCCCATGGAAGTCTTGTGACAACTTTTACATTGGTCAAACGGGGAAAACACTGGAAAAAAGAATAGAACAACATAAACAATGTGTGAGATATGCAGAGGGAAATAGTGGTATATTTGTACATGTTAGTGAGAACAATCATGCTATTAACTGGGAAGGGGCAAAAAAGCTGGTGTGTTCTAATAATGCATTGGAAAGGAATATCATTGAATCTAGTTTTATAAAAGAAAGTTACAACAATAATATGAACATCAGTCAAGGAATGTATAAACTTGATCCTTTAATATCAAAAGAAATTTGTAAACTGTTTAAATTTTAAGGTAGGCTGTAGAGATATATGAAAAATAGGATTACTATATTTGTAAACACAGTAAAGGGGGCAGTAGTGGTAATGAGATGTTCAACCCCGCCTCCCTGACACCTGTCAGGTGTGGACTTGTACCCTAAGCGGCAGTATCCCTTGAGAATTTATTGTAAATTTTAGCCAAATGATTTTTGAAAGCCACTCCTACCTTAACACCTGCCTGTGGGTGGATCTGCAGTCTCAAACGGTTGTGTATGTTCGTCAGTACTGTCTTTGTAGTATATATACTCGTGAATTCTAATACTATGTATCAGTCCTTTGTCAATGGCTTGAAAATAAAGCCGAAACCGGTCAGGATCTACACCCTGTCTCTTATTTTTCACCTGTGGATATGTGTGATAAATGAATCACGTGGTAAAGTTATTATAATCATATATATATATATAATATATATATATATATATATATATATCTATATATATATATATATATAATATATATAGAGTGTATAATATATATATCTCTTGGAATTCTACAATGGTCCCGTGGGTGAAGTATACAAGAGATCCTCACGTGAAAATGAAAGAAGGAGGTACCAAGACTTTCAACTTTTATTCCAAAGTCATCTTCAGGGTACTGAACAATTTTAAGAGAACAACTTATACAAGAAAGCAACCTGTGGCCAAAAATAACAATAAAACAAGATGGACGAATTGTTGAAAAGTTTTATTCTTGATTTGATAATTTAAAAGTTAAACGAGTTGTTAGATATTTTACAAAACAGATAGTTTTGTATGTCTTTTGTTTTGAACAATGCTTGTTTGCATACTTAAGTAGGTTGTTGACTTGTTTTATTGTTATTTGTGGCCTCAGGTTGCTTTCTTGTATAAGTTGTTCTCTTAAAATTGTTCAGTTACCCTGGATGATGGACTTTGAATAGATAGAAGTTGAAAGTCTTGGTACCTCCTTCTTTCATTTTCACGTGAGGATCTCTTTTATACTATATATATATATATATAATATATATATATATATATATATATAATATATATATATATGTGTGTGTGTGTATGTATGTATGTATAATATATATATCGCGCTACAATGTCCTTTTTTTAATATCTAATTCGCTCTACCTCGGAATTAATATATTTTCATATATGCTTAACCGAAGGAGCCTTTCAAATCCAGTAACGTCAATGAAGCTTTTACCTACTACACCACCGAAAGAGGCTTCACTGACGTTCCTGGATTTGAAAGGCTCCATGGGTTCGCGCCCGGGTCCAGGCAAGTCTATTATCGAGAAAAAATTCCCCTTCGGTTAAGCTTATATGAAAATATATTAATTCCGAGGTAGAGCGAAGTAGATACTAAAAAAAGGACATTGTAGCTCGATATATGTATATGAATCACGGAAATGTCATAGACATATATATATATATATATAATATATATATATATATATATATATATATATATATATATATATATATAATATATATATATATATATATATATATATATATATATATATATATATATATATATATATATTATATATATATATATATATATATATATATATATATATATATATATATATGGATTCGGTAGTAAAGCAGTTACCATCCGGTAACCTCACCCTTAAAAATAGAGGAATATATATATATATATATATATATATATATATATATATATAATACATAGCGAAATGCCATGAAGTGTGTGTTAATTGTCACATTGAAAGATTGGCTCTTCTCATTATTATTTATTTCTCTGCTTATTAAATTTAATGTTTTTATTATTTATTCCCTGTTCTCTTCTTTCCTTATTCTTGTAAGTAACACTTCTTTGTTTTTTTATATAATCTATCTAGTCTTGAATTATCGATCATTTGCTTCTTATTCTTCATGAAATTCTATAGTGAAGGAATGTTTGAATGATAACTGTGATAGCTATACATTTATTATTATTATTATTATTATTATTATTATTATTTTTATTCCCTTATTTTTCCACATTTCTTTCCCCCCCTTCAGAACATGTTGGCCCTCAGGTTTCCAGCAAGTCTTTTGGGATGGGGCTGCTAGCACCATACCCTCATCAACCAACCTGGTTGCAACCAACGACAGTTGCCTGAACGCCAGGTACATATTTCACTGCTTAGGTCAACAGAAGAACAAAACCAGTCAGTTACGAAGGGAATGTGAACCCTAGCTTTTCACGATAAGAAAGATGAGCTTTCCACCCGAGCTATAATAACTACTCATAATAAGTGGAGGGAGTAGATTACGTACTAACTTTGAGATGCACTGCTCTTAAGGCAACTTCGAGAACAACGCATTAATACTTTACTCACTGGAAATTTGACGATTTTGACACTCTGTAAAGAGAATCCTATGATTTAGTTTTTGAGATATAACGCACTTAAGACCGAAAGCAAGGCAAACGCTGTTTTTTTTTTTTTCTTTTTTTTTTGAGGTATAGAGCACTCAAGACACCGTTACCACAGAAAGGCGAGTAGAACCCCTAATTTTTGAAGCTGAGGGGCACTGAAGACGACTTTCTTAACTCTGAAGAGTGAGCAAAGCGCACTATTCATTTGTTTTTGAGCGCCGGCTGGTAATCAAGACGAAAACTGGCGTTTCCTGGTGACACAAGGCCGATGGAAGGAAGATGGTCCAGTCAAACATATTTTCGGCCAAGGGCTTAAAATAATACGCAGCCATTCCTGACTTTGTTCTTACTTTGTTATGAATTTAACGAGAGCGACGGCGCTTACAAATAACAACGAAATATTTCTAACATCACTATTGAACTGCAGATCCTGAATGTAATTTGCGCAATAATATTTGTTGAAAGGAAATTTATATTCATTGTTGAGTCTTGCAACTTTTCACGAGTTATTTTACGAAATCAAATTACCGTGACATGACCATCAGAACGCACATTTTGACACCAGGAGTTCCATCCGATAAGAAAAAACAAATTATCTTTCTTTGTGAGAAGTTCAGTGAAATGCAGTTTGCGGTTTAAAACATATTATATCCATATATATACATAATATATTATAAACATATATATATATATATATATATATATATGTATATATATAAGACTGGTAAAAATGCTTTTACAACAGAATTCCATCTAATATATAAACCACATATATCTGAATGTGTACATAGTGTGTGTGTGTGTGTGTGTGTGTTGCAAGCGATCACCTTTGTAGCAATGAATTCTTGAATACTAACTTTGAAAGTTGGAAGTGAGAAAATATGAAAAAGTAGAGTAGTGTATGTATGTATGTATGTATGTATGTATGTATGAATCTATGTATGTATGCTTGCGCGTGTGCGAGTGTGTATTTAGCCTCAAGGTGCAAACTGCATTTCCTTAAACTATCAAGAAGAATGATTCTGTAAAATAGAATATGAACAATTTATATGACAACCAACGAACACAATTTCCTTGACACAAATTCAAATGTAATATGTAACCCGATTTACCAGTGTTTGTAGGTGATTTCTCAGTGTCAACGGAGATTTGAAGCATGTCAGTATAAAACATAAGTCCCCGTCCTTTGTACTCATC
>NC_087211.1:18550924-18585924 GCF_015104395.2 Macrobrachium nipponense | reverse complement strand
TCCTTTTAGTCTTTTTAATATTTTAAGTTTGTAATATTTGTGCAAGTTTTAAATTTAAAATTCTTAGCTTTATTGTAATTTATTTTATGCTATCTATTTTGTACAGCCCTCGAAAATGTAATGAAGACATTACGAAACGTCGGGAATAAATTGACCCTTTTAGCAAGTCTTTATGTCCTTCTCCTCATTGATGAATATATATCTATATATATATGTCATATATCTATATTATGTATATATATATAGAGGGATTTTCCTTAATTATATCTATATATATATTATAAATATAATTTATTGTATCCCCATATATATATATATATATATATATATATATATATATTATATATATATATATATATATATATATCCATTATTATATATAGGGATACAATCCACAATGATGTACAATCCCTCTGTTGTTTAATAAAAAATATATATTTCTTGTACAGCAAATTATAGCTTTCAACCGTCAGCTGTTGTCTTGTTCACATCTTAGTGAACAAGACCACAGAGTGGTCGAAGCTAATTTGCTGTACAAGACATATTATAATTTATAAAAAACTACAGAAAGATCTTACATCATTGTGAATTGTGTCCCCACTTACTTAGAGGTACGACATAGTACCTAGCTTCTATATATATATATATATATATATATATATATATATATATATATATATATATATATATATATATATATATATATATATATATATATATATATATATATATATATATATATATATATATATATATATATATATATTACAAGTTACGAGGAAAGCTTACCTCAGATTACCCTCTGAACAAAACAGGTATGCCGAATAACACGCGACTGAACTTTTTGACACACTTTTATTTTACAAAGATATGGCAAATATAAGTGTAATTATATATATATATATATATATATATATATATATATATATATATATATATATATATATATTGCATTCATTAATAAAAAAAATTGCTGTAATGATTACTGTTAAGGCTCAGAAAGGTCTCCAGTCCATGGTGAAACTTTGAACGTATAACTTGCCCAGATTTGCCTTGAGGTTTTAACCTGGTCAGTGATTTTGCGACATTGTGTTTCAACTGTAAAAGGTTCATGTGTAATACACCTTGGGCATGTGTTCTCATTTTACATGATTTATCATCACAGCAATGAGTGAGACGCAGGTAGATCTTATCAATGGTGTCTGTAACGAACAGAACATTACCAGTTTTAGAGAATTCAAAAGTTTTATCATTTTCCAACTGATTTTTGTTTCAGAGTAAACGCGTTCATGGTCTTAAGTTTCTAGAATTGTTCATGTTCTGTTAGTTACAGACACCATTGATAAGATCTACCTGGGTCTCACTCGTTGCTGTGATTATAACTATAATTATTACATATCTTCTCTCAAATCATGTTAAATGAGGACTCATTCCTAAGGAGAAGTACACATAAACCTTTTACAGTTGAAGCACAATTTGCAAAATCACCGACCAGGTTAAAACTTCGAGCGAATCTGGGCAAGTCATGAGTTCAAAGTTTTACCAAAGACTAGAGACCTTTCTGAGCCGTAACAGTAATCATTATAGCAATCTTTTATTAATATATACAATAAATATGTCATATCTTTGTCAAATAAAAGTATTTCAGAGAATTCTGTCGCGTGTTATTCGACAAACCTGTTATGTTCAGAGGGTAACCTGAGGTCAGCTTTTCTCGTAACTTGTAATATTTATTCCTACAACATCTTTGGAGTCAGTGACAAAGCATTTCCACTCGGGCAGGACGTTCTTGTAGAGAGAGAGAGAGAGAGAGAGAGAGAGAATTTTGGTATTTATCAATGCACACATTTCAGCTGAGAACAATTACCTACCTGTGAAAACATTACACATCAAAATAAGAACCTCAAGATGCGCATATGGAACATTATCATTGTAACATATACTTAAAATTCTTGTCTGTGAATCATATCAGGCCACAGTTACACTTTGCAACCGAATGAGCAAAGACCGGCACTCTGGTGCGGGCGGCAAAAAACTCCCGTGAGTCAGAAAATCCAACACAGGTGGAAAGAAACAGATCTTTCCCATTCACAATTGATCCCTGATTCCCTTGATCTGCCGAGAGAGAGAGAGAGAGAGAGAGAGAGAGAGAGAGAGAGAGAGAGAGAGAGAGAGAGAGAGAGAGCACTGGTACCCTAATACAATTCTCGTTGTATTTTAATAATTGACTCACATTTTTATCTAATTACTTATTAACCTAATTCATCTTTTCTTATTTGATAAGTGATCTCCTCTCTATGTATTTCCCCTTTACCTTTTCTGTTACTACTTTTTAACCACCATATTGTTTGGAAGCTTGAATATCATGTGGGCTTGTTCCATATGAATAGAGTTCATCATCATCATCATCATCATCATAATAATAATAATAATAATAATAATAATAATAATAATAATAATAATAATAATAATAATAATAATAATAATGATAATAATAATAATAATAATAATAATATAAAGAAACAAATCCACAGTTATGTAAATGTACATATATTTCAGTTTAAAAACAGCAAAGATAGCTTTCGGGAATTTGTTCGGTTCCCTTAGAATGATAAGGGGAACAGCAGAACAGATTCCCCGGAAAGCTATCTTTGCTGTTTTTAAACTGAAATATATGTACATTTACATAACTGTGGATTGTTTCTCCATTTGAAGACTCGTGCTACTATGAGGATTTTTTAATAATTATAATAATAATAATAATAATAATAACAAGACACGCCCCCATATCAAATGACACCTGGGAGACAACTGAAGAGCGAATGATGACGTCACACGACACTTGCAGACGGGTACGAAACCAGTCCACAAGATCACCCATCTTGTTTTTATACGAATCCAATGTTCAGTTTCGTATTTTCCTTTCGTCTGACCCGAAGACGACGAAATACAAACAGGAATCTCACACAGGAAATGA
The DNA here is from genome assembly GCF_015104395.2 of Macrobrachium nipponense. Classification (NCBI taxonomy): domain Eukaryota; kingdom Metazoa; phylum Arthropoda; class Malacostraca; order Decapoda; family Palaemonidae; genus Macrobrachium; species Macrobrachium nipponense. The sequence goes on along the minus strand of NC_087211.1, from coordinate 18,582,947 downwards.
TTGTGGAACTTCCACTGTAACAATCAATCTTGTAAAGCGACGTAATGACCCATTCAACTGTCAATTCCAACAAGGAAAATAATACTTTGGTGTTCACATTATTAAGTGACTTTTGCTTTTATTTCTCTCGCCGGATTCTTTCCCGAAGTGAATTCCTTTACACACAGCTGTTTCAGAAACATCTGTTTTCTATTTATCAAGGTTTGCATGTAAGTGCGTGCGTTTGTTTGTGCATTTCTGTGTGTGAAAACTATGGGGAAAATGTATGCATGTATATAAATATATATTCATGTATACATATACATATACACAAATGTTTTATATGTATGTATATATAATAATGTCTACATACATACATATAAATTATATGTATATAAATATACATAAATATTACATTTATAATCACATACAAGATACCTATATAAACAGATACCTACATACATACAGATATACATACTTACATAGAAAAGAGAAAAACGAAATCTGAAAAAGGCAAGATTAATGAAATCAAATAACCACAAACCTACGGACTAAGCGCGCCACGTTCCATTAATCATCATGAATTACACCAACCGTCACAAATGAGATTTATTTCCCAAAATTACAGCTGACAAGAGTCAATTTCAGGCTGCTTTAAACATAACACAATGGAATTTCTTCCGAGGACTCAATTATAAATCTTTTTTCCAAGACAATATCTCATCAAATGCAATTCTCTCTGTATTTCAATTTACTTACGTTTCCTATCTATTTGTCTATTAATTTGTTAATTTATTTTTCATTCTTAATAAGAGATAAGTGATCTCTTCGTTCTGTTTTTCTTATTACTCTGTGTTACTTCTTTCTAATGAACACCATAATATTCTTTGGAAGCTTGAATTTCAAGCCAATGGCACCTGTGGTGGTGGGTTTCTTCCGTATGAGTTGTGTTCGTATTCTGAATAATAATAATAATAATAATAATAATAATAATAATAATAATAATAAATAATAATAATAATAATAATAATAATAATAATAATCAAAGAAAACTCATAATAACATGAGTCAATGAAATGAAAAAGTAAATCCACAATAATAAGTCTGCTTGTTTTTGTTATTTAAAATACAAAGCTTTGTATTTTAAATAACAAAATCAAATAGACATACTATTGTGGATTTACTTTTCCAATAATATATATATATATATATATATATATATATATATATATATATATATATATATATATATATATATATACACAAACGCCAAATCTAAGGAAATCTGCTATACTAAGACGCAAGTTTGAAGGCATTTTATTGCGTGATTTATGCTTTAGCACTGCGCGCATATAATATATATATATATATATATATATATATATATATATATATATATATAATTATATAATGTATATATTGTATACTTTCATTCAGTGATTCATTGTCCGCTCCTCTTCCTCATCATTATCATTATCATCACCAGAAAAAAAAAAAAAAAAAAAAAAAAATCGTGTTGCAAACTCAGCCATTGAGACTTATTGCTATGAACACGCCCCCTTTTTGCCTTCACTGACAATTAACCTGCCTGCCGGAGCAACTGACGTAGGTATTTATGGCTCACGGGGGAGGGAGGGGAAGGGGAGGGGCAGGGCAACCATCCCCTTACCCCCACCCCAATACATAGAACATTCCCATTAGTTCTATTTGCTGGGCCCCAGGCAATTCTACTGGACGGGTTGACATCCAGTTAGGAGAGAGAGAGCGAGAGAGAGAGAGATCCTGCAATGAGTGGGAGAGGCTGCTAGGCGACGGGTGAAAGCGGAGAGGGAGAGAGAGAGAGAGAGAGAGAGAGAGAGAGAGAGAGGAGCGAAAGCGAAAGGGAATATCGGCGGGTAAAAGTGGGAGGGAGGCATTGGGGTATTGTGGGTGGGGTTGGAGATGGGGGTTGGGGGGGAGGACCCAGTGAAAGAAAGAAGGAGGGGGCATGGAATGGAGAGCAAGGAGGTTGTTTGGGGGTCTTCTCACGTAATAACCTATAGCATGTGGAAAGGGTGGGGCTTCCGAGGTGGAAGGCTCTCTCTCTCTCTCTCTCTCTCGTCTCTCTCTCTCTCTCTCTCAGTCAATCTCTCTCTCTCCTCTCCTCAAATTATAAATGTACAATACCTAAACTTTTATGCGTAAGGATTAAACTTCCATTCTGTGTTTTAAGAAATAGATTCTCTCTCTCTCTCTCTCTCTCTCTCTCTAGGTCAGTCTAGTTACTGAAAATAAATAACTTTACTGACTGCTGAATATCAACAAAACTAACCCCGCCCCCTCATATAAAATTTGTTATAGGTTGGTACAAGTTGCAGTATCGCTTGATATTTCACCAGGCTACTGCGGAACCTTGGAACACAGAGGAAGGAATGAAATTCCCTAATTTATAAGTCACACGTAACGGAAGACTGGTGCAGATCGGGTACATAATAAGTAACTCTTGCTAACCGAAAACAGCAAGAGAGAGGAAGCTTTCGGAGAAAAGGTTTGAGGCTTAACCAGACAGGAGAGATAAGACCGACTTTAAGTATCACGAGAGAGAGAGAGAGAGAGAGAGAGAGAGAGAGAGAGAGAGAGAGAGAGAGAGTCACTGTTTTAATGCTACGATCAATTACAGAAAAAGAAGAGTAATAGGAATCCGAATGGTACTGCTCCAGAATGAGAGAGAGAGAGAGAGAGAGAGAGAGATAGAAAGAGAGAGAGGGGGCCTCTTTGCTCTTTCCTTTTCACTGAAGACAAACGAGGAGGGAACTCCTGAGCTGCCCGGGTATGTAGGGCAGTGAATGGACTTCAACGCTTCAATGACGAAAGTTTACAAAAAAAGAAGGAAGAAAAAAAAGAAAAGAAAGGAAACTCCTTGTTGGAATAAGGGAGATGACGAAGATTTGCCTTCTAGTCTCGTTCTCTGAACGTGAGAGTTTCAAAAAAATTTTGTTTGTGAGTGTCTGCAATTGACTGCACGAGCGTTTGTGTGTGAGTGTTGCGTGCGTGTGTCTGTGTGTGTTTGTGTGTGTATATATATATGATAATGTTGTATATATGCGTCAATAAAAGATTATAATTATCCATGGACTACACAAAGATCACTGGATTCAATGTCGCTTACAATAAATTGTACGAAGCTAATAGGGCAGACTTAACATACAATTATTAACATTAACTGAGAAGAAATAAACTGACAAATGACAGTGACAATAAATATCTACTAAAGATTAAACTTTTCTTTACATCTTGAATGAGAATTAGAGGTAAGTTCATACCAAGATATAAAAAAAAAAGCGGATAGGAGTTGAACGAATCCAGGAAACATTCAAGATTGAGAGACGGTAAGGGTCGAAATAATAATAATAATAATAATAATAATAATAATAATAATAATAATAATAATAATAATAATAATACATGAAAGGAGTGAAATATTAGTGACATGAAACTGCTTAGAACAGCCCGGTAAAGGTAAACAGAAGTTTTAATTGAGAGGATGAAACATTTGGTGGAACTACTCATACCTCATTAAATTGCAGCAGAAACAACAACAACAATATAATAATAATAAAATAATATAATAATAATAAAAGTATACACAATGAATATAATAAACAGCTGAAGAAAAATGATGTCGACGATTCTAGTAACAATAAAGGGAATAACGACGAATGAGCGATTCAACTAACAAAGTAATATTAGCGAAAGAAAGAAAGAAAGAAAGAAAGAAAGAAAAGAAAGGAAAACTCAAAGCGAAAATGGAACCACTGAAATGTCAGCTCGTTTTGTAGGTGGGAGCAGAGTCCGCTAATGAACACGAAAACCAACCATTCATTACTTCTGACATTTGCGTGGACTCCAACCCCACTCCACCCCCAAACCCAACCCCACCCACCCCCAACACTCCCCCAAGACCCTGAGGGGTTAAACACACCATCCCTGCTTATCATTCCGTCCCTCAGGGTGCTAAAAAAAAAACAAAAGACCCTCAAGGCTATCTCAAAACCATTTATCAGCATTTCAAAGAAATCTACTTTCTAAATAAATCGACAGATATATATACTCCAGTTTTCGGTCTGCGATGTCTTTATGACATTATACATTATTTGGTTTAAAATGACTGAGCTAAGCAGATTATTATTACTAGTATTATTATTATTAAGAAAATAAACCTCTATTCATATGGAACAAGGCTACAGAGGTCACTGACTTGGAATTGAAGCTTGCAAAAAATAACGTAATAAAAAAGAGAAATTAACGTATAAAAATATAAACGAATTGTTAGAATGCAAAGATAAATTCTTTTAGGGCAGTAGTTCACTGCATCTTCGCTTGGATGTACGAGACTCTAACTGCACGACATCCTCGGGGAATGAAGGACCTCTGCAACTGAGAAGTTCGACAGCGAGGAGCCACAATGACTGCATATGAGTGTTGTTCATCAGCGGATCTGATCTGACGGCTCTCAGCAGGAAATGAGGATCAGGGATCAATTGTGATAACGTTCGCTGTTAATTACAACTGACGAAAGACTGACGAACAAGTCACCATCCGTCGATGGATTTACGTCATAAACGCTGGTGTTTATGACAAATGACATGAAATAGGTCATTTGTCCTTCGTTGATAATGAACGTATTTATAATGCAAAAATCATTAAAAAATGAATTGATTTTTACAGTAACTTGATGAGGTGTCAAAGACAATAAAATAGACAACAACTCACGGTAAACAGAAACGAACCCGTAACTTTTGTATGCTATGTAAAAATTAATTAATCAACAAGCTTCGCTAATTTTTCTCGATGAGCCAAGGAGTTGGAACCTCTTAATACGGCTATGGATACATACACATACGTATACACAACATACACATCCTATCAAAACGAAATACACTTGGGAAACACTCAAAGAACCCTTAGTATACAATTGTGTGATCATGAAAAGTTCAGCTCATTTACTCTCTCTCTCTCTCTCTCTCTCTCTCTCTTCTCTCTCTCTATCTAATATATATATATTATATATCTATATATATATATATATTAATATAATATCATATATATATATATATATATATAATACTCTCCCAGCTGGCTCACAACAGTCGACCAACAACTAGATATATAGTTTACAATTGCGATCCACTGTTGCAAAACAGCCAGGTGAAAAAGTACGAGAGAGAGAGAGAGAGAGAGAGAGAGAGAGAGCTTACGAAGGCCCTGCAGCTCTTATGTTCAGCATTTGGTCAAGACGTTTACGTAATGATTCAAGATGTTTGCCATAGCGGTGTCTTTGTGGCGGTGAGGGAAGTACATATGAAATCAGTTCCACTACGTTTGTGGGAATGTCACGTGCGTATCTTTGGAGTAGCGCGCGCACGCACGCACACAGACACAGACACTCGCGTATATATAATACACACACACACACACACACACACACACACACACATATATATATATATATATATATATATATATATATATTATATATATATATATATATATATATATATATATGGGGATGAGGTTACCAGCCCCCACAAACATTTCCTTGTCCTCAACAGACAAACATCACTAGCATACAGACCGAGCCCTAAGATGGGAAAATAAGACTGCTGGAAAATGTGCTGTATCTCATTCCGTTCTGCTTTTATATAATAGTCTGGCGTAAAAGACTGACGGATCGCATGTTGTTATTATCAATATTGTTTGTCATCGAGCTGTTAATATTGTCTTCATCTTACGAATGTATTTTATACAATAGTCTCTCTCTCCATTGTTAATGCATTGTGAGTTCCATCATTATCGCTATTATTACCACAGTGATCTATTTAAGTTATCTTTTGCGTACCACAATCGCCTATCAATATGAACCAAGGTCTTTAGACCTTGATATGAACTATGTACGTGAATACCCAGCATTTAAAAAAATCTTCAAAAAAAAAAAAAAAAAAAATTGCGCGCGCACTTTCCCACTCATTTCAAAAATCTGAAATGCAAATTCTCGACATACTCTCTTTGCAGTGCCTGCAACAGACCATGACATTTGAGGTAACAAGGCTCTCGTTGCAAAAAAAAAGAAGCTCAGCAACTATTATGCAACGGCTGAGTATGCAATTGTTAAGTAATGGTAGGTAATTGCACCAGCTTGGCAAGAGTTTAAGAGTGAAAATGAGGCGTAGCAACTCGAACCAGTCAGGGGAGTGGGAAGGCGTGAAATATTTCAGAAACAATTATAAGTCCAAATGCAAATCTTTCTCTCTCTCTCTCTCTCTCTCAAGACACAGAAACTAAATGTAGTTCTGTCAAACCAAAAGTTACTTACCAGTGAAAATTACCATTCTCTTCTCTCTCTCTCTCTCTCTCTCTCTCTCTCTCTCTCTCTCTCTCTCTCTCTCTCATGACACGGAAACCAAAAGCAAGTCTGTCTAGATAAAAGCTACTTACCAGACGAGATGACAAGCTGAAATGGAAGTCGTCAACACCTCGATGACCCAAGAATGCACAGGCCTTCAGGTGACCCATTTCATTCCCTGCTTATATATACGTCACATCATTCCCTCAATTATTCACAGCTAGAAAGAAAATGAACAATTACCAATCCTCGCTTTAGTGATGTGAACGGCACGTGGGCCATCAATACTAACATTTTTATCTATCTATTTAATAATCTGTAAATTAATTTTTCTTTTTTTAATAATTGCGATCTCTATCTGCATTTCCCCTTGTCTCCTGTTACTTCTTTCTAATGAGCACCATATTCTTCGGAAGCTTGAATTTTAAGTCAGTGGCGCCTGTGGTGGGTTTGTTCCGTATGAATTGGGTTCCTCTGAATATAATAATAATAATAATAATAATAATAATAATAATAATAATAATAATAATAATAATAATAATAATAATAAAACTAGAGGCTGAAGTAGCTCCAGGACTCATGCAAAAGAGTGTGCTCCTAGAGGGATGCCACCAGGAACCCCACTCTATAAATACACCCAATCGAATTGAAGAAGTGTGATAAACCAAAAAAAAAAAAAAAATAAATAAATAAATAAATAATAATAATAATAATAATAATAATAATAATAATAATAATAATAATAATAATAATAATAATAATAATAATGTGTATCCTTTCCAATCTCGTTCAAGATGACAAAATCTAAGAACCAACCCTAAGAGTCCATTCATTTGCCAATCAAGATTCTTTAGATTGCTCACGTGTAAAAGAAAAAAAAACTGTGGAAAAATATCGACGAGATAAGAATCAGTGATATACCGACGAAAACTGAATGTAATAATAAATAAATAATAATGAACGCTACTTTTACTTCAAAATTGAAGTTACGACTCGGAACAAGGCCCAAGACAATTCACTTTTAAGATTTTATACCTTGTTATTTTTATATGTTACGAGAAGGCGTTGCCCTACAATTTTGCTTTGTTGGAAGAACTACAAAACAAAGCACGTCCCGTTTAGTTCAGATGTTGTAAGAAGAAGAAGAAGAAAAAGAAGAGGAGGAGGAGGAGGAGGAGGAGGAGTAAAAGGGAAAGACGAAAAAAATTTTGAAGGTTTTTGCCAGCCTCGTTTCCTCGCGGGTGGCACAACGTCTTCCTAAATTGAGACAGACTTCAGGTCTATTGTACGTCAGCCAGACCCCATTCCTTCGCTATTGTTACGTCACGCGGCCATCGGGGGCATTCACGCGCCACTTAACCTGAGGTCTTGTTACGATACATCCTCCTCCTCCTCCTCCTCCTCCCTCCTTCCTCCTCCTCCTCCTCCTCCTCCTCCTTCCTTCCTTCCTTCCTTCCTCCTTTCCTTCTTCTGTCTTCCTCCTCCTTCGCCTCCTCCTCCTCCTTCCTCCTCTTCTTCTTTACTTCAATTGTCGGAGCAAAGTCAGATATGAAAACACCTCCTTCTTCTGCGGCGGAATTGTCTTCAAAAGGACCGAAGGCAAAGTCACATATGATCATCGGCGACAATGGCCTTACGTAAAAACCTCGCGGAAGACAATAGCGTCAAAGCGTAATCAATCCGCCTGACGTTACGTAACGACAGAAGGAATGAATCGATCACTGCGAGAATTGGCGGAAAACACAAAGACGGCTCAGTCGACCTCAGCCGTTGTTAGGCATCATTAGAGGCTCTGAAGAAAGTATTGTGAAGCATTGCCGGGTTCAGCTTTCATGAATTTACCCATTTCAGAGAATCGTTACGAAATGCATTCGTGATGTGTCAGGGTTACAGCGATGATAAGAGACGGGATAGTATGTTCCCCGAAGCTATTGTTGAAAAAGATACAACGATTTGAAGATGAATTTTGCGGAACGCAAACATCTGATACGAATTAAAAGAGCGTCTGCTTTTTTCATAATATCCTTTGGCTACCTAAGACAGCATTCTGAGACATTCTTATAGAATGACTTTAAGATGATCATACCTTAGTCCTTAGAGAATTGCGGAATATCGAACACTGGCCTATGTCAGTACCACCTACCGGCGGTGAGAAGAAAATTGTCATGTAAAAACAACTAGTTAAACATTGCGTCATTCTTAGAAGTACAATGATGCAATCTCCTCTCAGTGCTACTGGAAACAGAAACACCGGTTATGTAGTATCTAACCACTATTGTAATTTACGTTGTCTCTGCTAATGCAGATGACGATTATATCAAGATAACACAATCTGTCATAAAATTGTCGAATTATTGGAGGTGAAATAAATAAATAAAAATTGACACAGAATTTGGTCATTATGAGATTCAGCGGTTGTACTTTATAATAACTCGTGTGTTACCGGGAAAATAATGAGAGAGAGAGAGAGAGAGAGAGAGAGAGAGAGAGAGAGAGAGAGAGAGAGAGAGAGAATCAGCAAATTTGGTTACTTCCTTCAAATAAGAGATGTAGACTTCCACGTTGAGCTTTTACATCAGCTCAACAGGAGAGAGAGAGAGAGAGAGAGAGAGAGAGAGAGAGAGAGAGAGAGAGAGAGAGAGACATTCTTCACAGCAGGGGTTAAAAACTGCGACAAAAGTTCGAGTCTGTTAAACCTTCCGAAACAATAATGTGAGAGAGAGAGAGAGAGAGAGGCACAATTCTGAGGTTAAAGAGAGGGCATTCTTACTCGGGTATTTCTGCCATAAATGCCATGCATTAGAGTCAAGATGCGCAACAGTTCGGTAACTAGGGCGTAATCATTCTCTCTTAAGGGTCACAATCACCCGTAAAGGACCTTTCCCTCACTTGGCTGCACTTTACCGTATGCGCCGCCCCACTTACTGGTGCCATTTTTTTTAAAGTTCTCTTATTTACTGAAACCCCTGAAGGAGGGAGTCTACAGACTCTAAACCCAACAGGACTCCAGAGGGAACAGAAAATAACACCGAAACCTGAAATTCTCTGGAGGCGTCTGCAGCAGAGATCAGGAATGAAATTGCTCCCCTCTTAAATATTTGGAGCAGTTTTTTGGAGTTGGTAAACCCTTGTTTTGGCAATGGATGGGCCATGACACCACTCTGCTTTTACAAACAGTACCTTTCAAAGACTGCTAAGTAAAAGCAAAAAATTGGTATGAACATTCATCTACTTATACATAAATGTAATTCATCTTAATGTTTGCTAATACACTCAAATACATTATACACAACTTTATATAAGTAATATGTGCTTGGGCGCGCGCGGACGTGTGTAAGGGTGGATCTAAGTGGTTAAAGGTTATACCTCCAGGATCTGCAGTGGTATACTTTACACAGTAACGTTACAAAACGACTTTCATCACAGATACCTCAGTTACAATGCGGCAGAAGTCACTTTTTAACCTTGGCATATATATATATATATATATATATTATATATATATATATATATATTATAATATATATATGTATCCATGAAATTAGTTATAATTATTTGATACAGATCAAACTGGCTCTGATTCGATACCTGATCTTCAGCAGCAAGTACAATTGACTGACTGATTGATTGACTGATTGAAATCCATCCGGCTTCACAGATATCAGGGCCATTGTCGCTATTTGCGATTGAACGTTTTCAAATTGGGAAAATACTAAGCTTCAAGATCAACATTAAAAAAATGGGGGGCGTGTATACGTAATGAACTTCTAACATTATTCATTATGCAACGAAGTATATTTTGTAAATACTGTAAAGATATTACACATGAATAGCGCTGTGATATACTTATTAGGTATGCAAGGAGATTTCAGTTGGCTTGTCTGAAGGCAATACATTTACTCATTCTCGTTCTGTACCTTATTTTGAAAAGGCTGCGTAAAAAAAAAAATTTACATCAAAAATTTCATTTTTTTAATTTATTTTTATTTATCACTTGTAATTCTAGATTCACTTACAGCAAAATGTAAATGCTCTTTTTCTCAGCAAAAGACAAACATGGAAGCCAAAAATGACGAAATTATTAATATACGAAAAAACCAAATATAAATGAAAAATATTTAAGGACACATAACACGAAAATTAACATATTTAAAAAAAAAAAAACGAAACTGATCGAAAATTAAGTTGCCACAACTGAACATTCCTTCTCTTTCCTCTACTTTTTTCAGCTTTTTTGAATATTTTTTTCCATCCGGTTCACTTTTTTTTCTTTATCGGTTTTTTTTTTCTTTTTTGCTGCCCGGCTGAACGCGCCCCTAACGGAAATTACCCCCCAAACACTTTCACTCGCTCGCCGTCTCAATCGGAGCTCAGGAACGCTGCCGCCGGTCTCTGCATTACGTCTATCGTAAAATCTTCAAGATTTCGGACAAAAGCAGGAGGGGGGGATAAACCTAAGGCTAAAAAGAGGTGGCGTACTGTAGGCATGACTAAATGTTATTTGGAGGGTCCCTTCGGTCCTTAGATGTACCCGCTTCTTAGCCTTTTACATTTTTGTATTGTTTGTTTGTTTGTATGGTGCTTTTACGTTGCATGGAACCAGTGGTTATTCAGCAACGGGACCAACGGCTTTACGTGACTTCCGAACCACGTCGAGAGTGAGCTTCTATCACCAGAAATACACATCTCTCCCTCCTCAATGGAATGCCCGAGAATCGAACCCGCGACCACCGAGGTGGGACGCCAACACCATACCAATCACACCACTGAGGCACTTTTATATTTTTATAGACTTCCATAATGTTTTAATCAAATCTTTCAGGACGAGGAGGTCTCCAAAGATTGGCATTGGACACACGGACTGCCCGGCAAAAATGTATATCCACACAGACTGACAACAGAGCTTCGAACCAGTGTAATAAACATTCCCTTTCATTCTGGCACTATCGGGTGTCTGTCTACCTTTCCCGATCCTGACCAGCGCCACAGGCCCCGGGGAACGTCTATGGGGCGATCGAGTGACCTTTTCCTGCGGTATAGTATACGACCTTTTTGGCAAAGACTCGGTCAGCAACAAGGTGCAGAGCGTCGCCAGAAAAACCAGTCTACAACGAGGGATGGGATATTTCCTTTACTGGTGCAACGGAAATGAAAAAAACTCATTTGAATGGAGAAATAAATCATACAAGAAAGTGAAAGACTGAGGATGAAATAATGAAGTTAGTGGTTTGCTTTAGTATTTAGATTAGATGATGTCTTAGTACAGTTCGAAGTTTCACAGGGTTTAAAATTGGCTGATTTACGAAAATCAGTCAAATTCGGCTGTAACGCCAAGCACTTGGTAGCTACTTTCAGCCATAGAGCTTATCAGCCGGTGTGAAATTGGAGTGGCTGGAGGGGGGACCAAGATGGAACACAGGAAGGGCTGAATGGAGGAGGCCAAGTGAAGGCTACAACGTGGCTGCAAGCAGCTATGGGCCGAAGAAGAGTTCGCGAACTACCATTAGTAATGGCTACAGTGCACCACGTGAGGTGTATAAACAGCACTATAGTAGATTCACATCAACCGTGCATTTGATGTCTAGGCCAGTCCCTTACGACGCTCCTGATTGGCTGTTGATAAGCCAATCAAAGGGCCGGAAACGCCCAGTCTTTCGAGAGAGTCCACATGGGTAGGATCTATGTTCCACCTTTCCAGTCTATCAAAAGTACCCCTCAGGAGAGGAGGAACATAAATCCTGCCTATGTGAACTCTCTCTCGAGAGACTAAGAGTTTCCAGCCCTGTGAGTGGCTTATCAACAACCAATCAGGAGCGTCGTAAGGGACTGGCCTAGACATCAAATGAACGGTTGATGTGAATCTACTATACCACCTAAGGGACTTCATCAAGTTTGTAGGTCTGAATACCAGAACCGAATCCAGAGGGCCAAACCAGGCCTATTACTCACCCTTCAAACCTTACCAGACTTTAGAGAAGATCCATGCTGGCATAAGGCTAGTATAATCACATTTATATTACTTGTGGATTGCTTTTTAATTATCATCTTGATCATTATTTTCATTCTTATCTGCAGGTAATTTTCTCGTTAAGGGGCGTGGTTCTAGATGATTCTCCCCTTCTGATTTTCAGAAAAACATTTTTTTTTGGGATGAAGTTGCTAGCCCTAGGCCCGTATCAAACATGTCCAAGGTGCTTCTGTGCGAAGGCGTTTAGCGTTTCTTCTAGTCATCACACCCATGCAGACGGAATGTAGCTTAATAGATATATGCATACATGCATGCATGCACACACACACACACACACATATATATATATATATATATATATATATATATATATATATATATATATATATATATATATGAGGAAGAAAAGTAGCTTAAGGCTCCTCATGCAATGAGAACAAACACGATCTTTTTCTTGTCTTCGAAACTCCTCAGGACCTTGTTATGCCCACAAGAGGGTTCATTGCAGACCGCGCCCCTGGGCAGACAAATTTCTGAAATTTTTTTTTTTTTTTTATACAGGTGTCGCTTTTCGTTTTTCTTCCTTTTTTTTTTAAATGCGAACACTTTTTTTTTCAATCACTTTCTCTTATTATAAATAGAAGTACTTTTGCGACTCTTTCTCGTTCCCGGAGTTTAAATGAGATTATATATAATTATATATATATATATATATATATATATATATATATATATATATATATATATATATAAAAGAATTACTCTTGATTTGTTGTGAATCGGCGAATCCTTGTTTCTACTGAAGGAAGATTCCGCCTTCGATGAGCAAAGGTCGAGCAACGTACGATATGTTACTCTCTCTCTCTCTCTCTCTCTCTCTCTCTCTCTCTCTCTCTCTCTCTCTCTCTGCCTGCTAAGAAGAATCTGAAACCTCCTACGAAACGAGAGGAAGAAACGGAAGGAGTGCAAAAGCATCGCGAGTGGATGGCTCACGTCTGGGTAATTACCTACACGTTATGCCGGGTAAAACCTAACCTTACAAGCGGCAAAGCCCCACGATTCGTGTCATGACTGTCATCAGCGTCGGGGAATCGATTATTTTCGCAGTCGACGCACGCGACATCATGCGCGTTCGACGACTGATAAAAGTCGATCGGATGACGCCCAGTTTCCGGTTTGGATATTCTCTTATTGGTGCTGATAGTGGAAAAAAGAATAGGACATTACAGTTTAGGTCAGAGGCCAAGCGCTGGGATCTATGGGGGTCATTCATGGATGGAAGGGAAATTGTAGGGTAAATAGGTCTGAAATGTGTACCGGGAGGAAAACGTCAAAGCAGTTGCACTACGAAACAATTTTTACGGGGAGAGAGAGAGGAGAGAGAGAGAGGAGATAGAGAGAGAGAGAGAGAGAGAGAGATAATATGAGTTCCTGATAGTGGATATCAGTCTCTGAGTGTTAGTTTGGAATCAGGCCGGGTTGGGGGGGGGGGGGGTGGGGGGGCGGGGGGGGGGGGGGGGGGGGGGGGGGGGGGGGGGGGGGGGGGGGGGGGGGGGGGGGGGGGGGGGGGGGGGGGGGGGGGGGGGGGGGGGAGGGGGGGGGGGGGGGGGGGGGGGGGGGGGGGGGGGGGGGGGGGGGGAGGGGGGATTTAATCTGGTTGATATATTAGTTATCCATTAAGGCCATGGTGATATAAAAAAAATAAAATGTCGTAAGGTTATATTCTGACTACGAGGAAAAGTTGAGTATATCTTAGTTTTACAAGACCACTGAGCTGATGAACAGCTCTTCTAGGGCTGGCCCGAAGGATTAGATATATTTTTACGTAACTAGGAACCAATTGGTTACCTAGCAACGGGACCTACAGCTTAATGTGGGATCCGAACCACATTGAATCTAGAAATGAATTTCCATCACCAGAAATAAATTCCTCTGGTTCCGCGTTGGCCGAGCCGAAAATCGAACTTCGGACCACCGGAAAGGTAGCCGAACAGGAAATGCACCCGGCCAACGTAGAACTCTGACCACGAGGATATAATACAAATAACTTAAGGACTGATAGCGAAGTGCAGTATGAGCTTACACATGTAAGTTGAGCGTGTAGATATCGTTATAGTATCAATGTATCTGAATCAACAGTATAGAGTTTTTCATCAAGAGAGTAAGACAGATAACCGAGGAACTGATAAGGGAAGAGTAGTGGGAATTATGTATAATGTATATACATAATAGTATATGTATATAATATTTACACACACACATACACAAATAATGGTCATGAAGCTTGCATTCAATCACACAGCCTCACAGACTTCTTGCAAACAGCAAAAAAAAAAAAAAAAAAAAAAAAAAAGAAAAAAAAAGAAAAAAAGAAAAAAAAAAGAAAGGAAGGATCTCCTGCAGGAAGGAACACGCACAAAAGCAATGAGGCTCTTCGGTCAGTGAAAGTTCTTTCTTCCTGGCAAAAGCAACAACAGGGATTAATGCAAGCAGCAGCAAAGTCGCATCCGCCGACCAGCTAATTCTATTTGCAAGCGATCCGGAGGCAAGACGAGCGAATTACCATGAATAATTTGCAAGCGGAAGTATTCATTACAAGGTGTTTTTTTTTCTTCTTTTTTTTCAGGCGCGTGCTATTAATCAGATTCTCTCTCTCTCTCCTTGCATCACAAGGCTGAGGAGGGGAGAGCCGTTCCAAACCATACCACAGCGGAGGAGAGCCGTTCCAAACCTTATCACGTTCCGCCCGGAGGCGACGAAGGGCCCCTCCAAACCACATTGCAGTGATTGATTGATTGATTGACGGCTACTAAAACTGGTGTCACAACACTACTGCGGTGATATTCGGTTTCTCTTGGTACGAGTTCCTGTTTTTTATTTATTCATTTATTAAAATTACTTCATGATGACCGACTAAACATCCAAAATTTTCGGGGGAAAATGGAAAATATTAAATAA
Source organism: Macrobrachium nipponense (assembly GCF_015104395.2). Lineage (NCBI taxonomy): Eukaryota > Metazoa > Arthropoda > Malacostraca > Decapoda > Palaemonidae > Macrobrachium > Macrobrachium nipponense. Next base: position 18,567,660 of record NC_087211.1, on the reverse strand, counting down.
ACATTTAGGCCTGACTAAGAAGTAAGTGTATCTAACTGCCATTCTATTTCATATTGGCCAGCACTTTCGCCAACGGTATCTTGAAAACTATATATATGTATATATATATATATATATATATATATATATATATATATATATATATATATATATATATATATATATATAATTAATAAAATAAAAAGGAGAGAAAGATAGAGATTTGTGAAAGTTTTTTAATATAGAGATGTAAGATGTAAAGATGTAAAGATGACCAAACTGGTTATGCCAGGGATATAACTCTAATATGAGAGAGAGAGAGAGAGAGAGAGAGAGAGAGAGAGAGAGAGAGAGAGAGAGAGAGAAAGGAGGTGTTCCGGAAAAGTAATAGAACCTAAAATTGAGAAGCTGATAAATGCTATTAAAACCTTCATATCGTTCAATTCAAACTATTTCCTTATCCGCCTCGGTTGAATAGGTGGGGGGAAACGTACAGAGGTCCACACAAGGCCTCTTATGCCTTTTCACCAACTGGTGCAGACCTTGAAAGGCAGGAGCCTGTGTTTTGTTTGGGTTGTGTTTTGGCGTCGCATGGAACCAGTGGTTATTCAGCAACGGGACCAACGGCTTTACGTGACTTGCAAACCACGTCGAGAGTGAACTTCTACCACCAGAAATACACATCTCTGACCCCTCAGTGGAATGCCCGAGAATCGAACTCGCGGCCACCGTGATGGCAGGCCAAGACCATATCGATCACGCCACTGATAAGGCCGGGTTAGCTCCGTTCCAAAATAGCTATGGGACTTGATGGATCATCAGCAGTCAACTGTATCTTATGCAATTATCGAATTCACTGAAGTCCTGTACAATCAGTGTGTGTCACCAGGAAGCCATGGGGGAAGCCTTGTTTTAGGGCTTCGATGCTAAAGCTTCGGATATGCGCCAAACGAATGACACTTGTTAAAAAAAAAAATGAAATCACAGGGGACGGGACTCCGATTTTCGTTTTAGATTTTCATATAAAATCATTTTTTTTCCCCCGACGTCAACGACCAATGCTCTTGTCAAAGCACAGCCTACAGAAACCAACCGATCGATCAATCAATCAATCAAACCGTCGATGTGTGAAGTATTTTCTCTGCCTCGTTCCGCTGGGAACTTTATACGATAATGATGATTCCACTTCACTATGGCGTCCGGACATAAAGTTCATTTTCCCCTGAACAAGGGATCGTCGCTGATTTTCCTCAGATCTCATACGAGTGTAAACGCCAGAACTGATATATCAAAGAACCATCCACTCAATCAAGTGTAAAATAAGCTCAATTACGACGCGTCCACAAACCCAATTCTTTTTCGAAACCAATTTTTTATGTCTAAAATATTATTATTATTATTATTATTATTATTATTATTATTATTATTATTATTATTATTATTATTCAGATGATGAACCGGGCCATTGAACTGAAATTCAAGCTTCGCATGAATATGGTGTTCATTAGAAAGAAATAACAATAGATAACAGGAAATACAGAAAGAAGAGATCACATATAAAAAAAAATTCAACAAATTAATAAATAGATAGATAAAACAGAAGGTAAATTATGACGTTCCATCTCATCGGCGAGCGTCATGGATGACCAGGTATACATATACATAAAGTAATCAAATATACAGACAGTGAGGTAAAAACGCGTCAGATCTCTTATATGCACAAAGAAAAAGGCAATGCACTTACCATCTCATTGCACCCCTTTCACTTCGAGACACATTCACGCAGCCAATACGAGAGGCAAAGAAGACAACACAACATTAGTAGTTTGTCTTGTCTCGATTCTAAATTTCTTCGTTTTTTTTTTGTTTTTTTTTTTTTTTGAGGGGCGAATGGTCAAGATCCAAGAAGCTAAGAGGAACGGCAAAGGCAATAATAATAATAATAATATAATAATAATAATAATAATAATAATAATAATTTGAAAAAAAAGTGATGGACTCTAAGGAGCAGGATGCAACCCGGAACCCCACATCATGAATACCACCCAGTCGAATTGGAGGACTGTGATAGCCGAAAAAATTATTATTATTATTATTATTATTATTATTATTATTATTATTATTATTATTATTATTATTATTCCTTATGCATGTACATTGATGTATTTGGGAAAAAGTCAGTAATCTATTCAAGAATTCAAAAGAAAATGACGACCGCTGAAAAAAGAAAAGCAAAAAATGGTAAAAACACATCACGGCAAACTCATAGGTTTTGATATATATATATCATATATATATATATATATATATATATATATATATATAATAATTATATTATATAATATATATATAAGTAGCTTCTAACAGTTTCTTTGCTTGAGCTTTTGCGCGCACGTGTAGGCGCGGTTGTTTGGAGAACTATTGCATTTGGGAATGCCCGCTCGTAAGGATATCACTCCATTACTATTGTAACCAGAGGGATAAACTGGGGCACCCACAACCCAGAAACTAACGGTAATATAAGAAAATGGTCGAGCAGTGCGAATGATGAAGCCGGGCTGAATGACAGCCAAGTTTATGGCGTTGATCAGCAGAGGAATCTAGAAGAATCTCGCTGTTTTACTGATGCATATTACGTTATATATGAGATCGAGACAGGGTGAGTGCATAAACTCCCTCATACTTCCGGAGTTTTAAGACATACTAACACCCCATTTACGCTCCTCCATTAAAAAAAAAATATTCACAAGAAAAAAAAGGGTCCATTCTTCGACATGCAAATTTCAGAACTTCATGGCACGAACGGTGGAGATAGACGCTTTCACTCATTCTCCATTGTCTCTCTCTTTCTCTCTCTCTCTCTCTCCTCCTCCTCCTCTTCCGAATCATTACTCCTCTGTTTATGACCTGGCCTCCGAGGCCTATTATGCGTTCCAGTTCACGACGAAGGAAAATGCTCGACTTCACGGAATTGATGGGAGTGACTTACGGCGAAGTGGGGAGGTCTTTTCGTGTCTCGAATGCAGCTATGATTACTTACTTATTTTTGGGCCCTGAAAACACACGCAGGTGCACAGGCACTCACAAATACGCTCTCTCTCTCTATCTCTCTCTCTCTCACACACACAAATATATATATATATATATATATATATATATATATATATATTATATATATATATATATATATATGGTATATATTCATCTATTTCCGGTGTCATGGAATGCAGGAATGTAGTATAAGGAAACAAAAGCGTTTCAGGGCTCTCTACACGTGGAAACTGAAGTAGGGGGATGAGGAGGAGGAGGAGGAGGAGGTAGCTGTCACCACGAGTATCTGTGTGACTAAGATAGGAAATATTTCCGTTAAAACGAAAGCGATGCTCATTGCCAGAAGCTTACCAACCTCACAGCAAAAGTTTCCGCGTTCGTTTTTATCCAAAATTCTGGAAAGAGTTAGTTGATGGATTTACTACAGGGAAGAGAGGCTGTGTTTGGAGCTGTATATAAAAACTAATATGAAAATAAATAGAGGCTTCCCGTGCAGAAGGAGGTAAAATGAGAAAAGCCGGCTTAGTAAAAGGGTCATTTCGTTTCAAGTGGGGGCAATGCGAATGAAAAATGGTCAGTGATTAGAAGTGCAGCAGCAATTCTCGAATCTTCGGGGGAAATTCGAAAGGTTTTTTCTTTTCTTTTCGTGCATACAAGCTTTCAAGATGAGATGGTTAAAACACTCCAGCAGCTGATGAGAGGCAAGATTATACATTTGAGACAAAATGAGACACAGTATTTTGGGAGACTGGGAGCGAGAATTTCCGAGAGAAAGGTTCTTAGGGACGAAAGTGAATGCGCAGAGAATGAGCTAACAGATTCAGGTTCAGGAAAAGATGAAAATGGTCCGATGCTGCGTACAGAGAAAGAGATTTTGCTTGGATGACGTGAATACCTCAAAGGGTCGTCGTATATCGATGTGAACGAAAGCCATTAAAAGCTTCGGGAGCGGAAAACGACCAGGACTTGGAATAACAAGTAACACGCTGTTTTGGTCTTACTTCTATTTCAGACAACAGACAAGATCCCAATGAATACATGAAATTAATCATTGTCCGTTTGCATAAGGTACAAGGTAACCGACCAAGATACAAGGACGACTGCTTAAGATAAGGAATACATGAAAACGTCAGGCAGGTAACAGACAGAAATTTAATAAGATAAATAGCATTGTGAGTTTAAAAATGGACAATGGCGATGCGAAAGCTTTGCAAAGGTAAGAGAACTTTGATGGTAAAAGAAAAATGGTGGGTGACGCATAAAACATAAGGTAGCATTGATCGAGATGTGATGTAGACTGTTGTAACTTGCACTTAAAAATATTTAGAAGGGTAAGTAGCTAGTTTGGTGCAGAAGTTTACTTTAAACAAGACCGTTTTGCCTCAGTGGGTGCAAAATATTTATTTACTTGGCAAAACGAAAAAAGTGGCAAGAGTTTGTGAAATATACTAGTGTGATAGGTGATAGCAAAGGGAAGATATGAAAACTGGTGAAAAAGTATGAAACTGGTCGAAAGAAAAGACATAAAAGTAAGCAATAACAAGAGTTAAGTTACAGAAACGAGATGAAGAACAGGAAAATAAAAAGATAGAAGAACGGCAGAGGGCATGATGTTGACTCACAAATGCACATGAGAGTAAATGCTATGAACAGAGGTAGAATGAGTAAAGAGATGAATCATAAACTGGGCAATAAAAAAAGAAGAAAGCGAGCGGAAGCAATGAAGCAGTTGTAGAAAAGGAAAATGTCTGGCAGCACAACTTGGAATGGTAAGAAGGAATTGTTTTAAACCACGTCTTTTCCAGTCTTTGGAAAGCAGAACACGAAAGAAGGAAAAAGAAAGTCGCTGAGATTAACTTAAAAAGAACCGTCATGAATACGAGAAAAATTTCCAACAAAGTAATATGAAATGGCCCTCAAAAAACAAAAATTAAGAAAGTTAAGCAATGCCATGGGTCACAGCATGTGTTAGAGCAGTTTTATGGTGGTCGGGTAAAACGGAGGTGATGTGAGCAGACACAGAGGCTGTTAACAACTCAAAATTCTTAGTGGACAGAGAGAGAGAGAGAGAGAGAGAGAGAGAGAGAGAGAGAGAGAGAGAGAGAGAGAGAGAGAGAGAGAGATGAACTAATGCAGTGGCTCCCATAATCCAAGGCAGTGGCGTTTGTATGCAAAAAGGTGAGAAAGGGAATACGAAATACGACATATGTGACAGAGGTCGACAAAACAGTTGTTTCTTTCGAGCAGTTGTATAAACTGCATCAAATCTGTGATATTTTTTATGCTATAAGAGTTTGATTGGGTGACTACAGAATGAATATGTATGTATGTATATACATATATATATATATATATATATATATATTATATATATATATATATATATATATATATATATAATATATGCATGCATGTTCACACATCCGCAGGTAAAAACTGAAGATATAAAAGAATTATATGTACCAAGACAACATGTCCTCATCTCTGTCCCATATAAACCCATACATAACAATCATTTCCGTTTATATGCGTCCGGGAGCGTGTTTTCCCGAAGGGCGATTGCGTCATCCGCACCACTACGGCTGCAATCGCCCTTCCCTTCATGAAGGAGGAGGCCGCCGTTGCAACAGGATGCAATTAAAACGACAGTGAGTAGATGACGAGAGGCGGGAGGAGAGCCGGACTCCGTCTCAGGCTGTCTGTGTCTGTCTGTCTGGATGTTGATGTATTACTTCTGCTTGTCTGTTGACGTACAGCTCGTCTGTCTGACTCTTGACGTATTACTTCTGCTTGTCTGTTGACGTACAGCTCGTCTGTCTGGCTCTTGACGTATTAGTTCTGCTTGTCTGTTGACGTACAGCTCGTCTGTCTGGCTCTTGACGTATTACTTCTTCTTGTCTGTTGACGTATTGCTCGTCTGTCTGTTGACGTATTGTTTGTCTGTCCGTCTGTCTGTTGACGTATTACTTCTGCTTGTCTGTTGACGTATTGCTCGTCTGTCTGTTGACGTATGGTTTGTATGTCCGTCTGTCTGTTGACGTATTGTTTGTCTGTCTGTTGATGTATTGCATCTGCTTGTCTGTTGACATATTGCTCGTCTGTCAATTGATGTATTGTTTGTCTGTCAGTCTGTATGTTGACGTATTGCTTCTGTTTGTCTGTTGACGTATAGCTTCTCTGGCCGACTGTCTGTTGACGTATTGCCTGTCTGTCCACTCCTGCTGATGTATTGCTTGCCAACCTGTCTATTGACATCTTGCTTTTGCTTATCTGTTAACGTATTGCATATTTGTTTGTTGACACATTGTGTCTGCGTGTCTGTTAACGTATTGCTTGTCTGTCTGTCTGTTAACGTATTTTTATCTGTCCCTCTGTCTGCTGACGTATTGTTTGTCTGTCCATCTGTCTGTTAATGTATTACTTGTCAGTCTGTCAGTTGACGTATTGTCTGTCCGACTGTTTGTTGACGTATTGCTTCTGCTTATCTGTTGACGTATTGCTTGTCTGTCTCTTGATTTACTGCTTGTGTCTGTCTGTTGACGTATTGCTTGTCTGTCTCTTGATGTACTGCTCCTGTCTGAATCGCTAACGACGTCAAACTAGCATCTCGTTAATGGCATTCTGTGATGTAGAACTCTTAAGACTAATTATATTCACTGATTTTGGGAAGTTTAGGCACTCGCCCGGTCCAAGGAAGGATGATTCATGTTAAACCGCAACCCCCCCCCCCCCCCCCCCAACCTCTCCCCAAACATGAATGAAATCTTGTGTAAGATGTAACTGACCGTGAATTCCAACAGACTAAGAAAGAGTAAAACTCCCTGGAATCTAATCCAGGGTCTATCTTTAAGTATTTCATCTCTCCTTATCAGAAAATGCTCTTTTCTGAATCTGATAATTATGAAAGCTTGACGTCACTTTCGAGAACACACAATCGAGAATCTTTTTTTATATGTGATCGTCATGCTCTTGAACACTTCCCGTCCCTCCAAAGTTCGTGACAGGGACGAACCGCGAGAGATGATGATGACCCTCTGAGCGAATTTCATTCATTTCAACATCGCCTCGACCTCAGACCTTCTTTACACTGAAACTGGTTTTAGAATCTTAAATTTGGGTCTTTTCGCGACAAATGAGGCCCTGGGACCAATGAGAGGTCATTCAGCGCTTAAAGGGATTATTAGGAGAGGGTGGCAAGTACGAAGGAAGAAAGAGAATATGAACGGAAGTACAGTAAAAGGAATGAAAGGGGTTGCAGCTAAGGGACGCTGCAAAGAACCGTACTTGAGCAATGCCCAATGCCCCGGTGCACTAAGGACGCTATTTCCCCTACGTGAGATGAAAGTTGGAAAGACGAGAGCAATTGCTGGCTTGGGGTAAATATGTTTACCTTGTCCTTTTGGAGAAAGGCAGCCCGCCATTTGATTCCCGCAATCATTTTACCTTGAAGTTTCGTGACGAGATTATCAACAGGTCCATTGTCCATTATGCAAAAGCGTGAAAACGCAAGTTTATAAATTAGGTGAAAGTGTGGATACGTAGTGCTAATTGCAACGCATCATTTGAAGCAGATTTTCAATGTAGAACTGAATGGATTTAAAGCTGGCAACAAGCATGCTTCACCGGGTTTAGTCCACAAGAAAACGATGGAGGAAATGTCGTCCGCAGTTAGACTTCTCCATGGTACACTATATTATTATTATTATTATTATTATTATTATTATTATTATTATTATTATTATTATTATATTCCATTGGTCTATTTTTAAGGTCTCGAGGCCAAAAAAAAAAAAATTTTCTTTAAAAGAAATTGTACATGGATATCTTTTTTTAAAATAATAATTTCAAAGAAAACGGTGATCTTACCCAATTAGCAAATTAACGTCCAATCATATGCACCTTCCCCAACAAGACCACAGAGCATCTAATGATATTAGCGGATTATTGAAGGCGTCAATTCCGATTCTTTTCGCTTTAGGAGAAATGCAAAATCACAGTCGAATTCTCATTATTTGAATGACATCTAAATACGATTACAAGATCCAGTCCTCAAGTACGAAGTGATGCCAGCATGTCCAGCAGGAAGAGTATTAATATTCAATTTCGTAATTACAAGAGAGAGAGAGAGAGAGAGAGAGAGAGAGAGAGAGAGAGAGAGAGAGAGAGAGAGAGAGAGGAGAGAGAGTCGAAGCATTCTTTGCCATGGTGAGGTAATTCGTTGCCACAGACATTTCTATTGTCGTCTTTTACTTTCATCGTTGCTTTTTATTCCATTTTCCTCATCAAGTTGCTTAAAAAAATCACAGTAGATGCAAGTGGCTTCATTACAGAAGCGAATACCACAGGAAAATGATGGGCAGAAAGTCTATACCAAGTGCTTTCGCCTTTATTTAGACAATGTCGAGGCACAAAATAAAGGCGAAAGCGCTTGGTACAGACTGCCCATCCATTTTTCCTGTGGCATTCGCTTATATTATACATATACATATATATATATATATATATATATATATATATATATATTTATATATATGTATATATATATATATAATATATATATATATATATATATATAATATATATTAATATATATATATATATATATAATATATATATATATATATATATATATATATATATATTATTCCAAACCATGAATGACCCAGCATTTCGACGCGACTCAGCCAAGTCTTCTTATGAATGAAAGAACAGTCTGGTACGTAATGAATTACGATAAAATCATTATGATGTGGGCGAGGATTCAGGATTACGTCTGGTGGCCTAGTTCCATATTGAAAGAGAGAGAGAGAGAGAGAATGATTACTTGCAACACAATGATGATGAATTACGACAAAACGATAGACAGATATAGACAGATAGATAGATACACAGATAGATTAATAAAAAACGTAGATAAATAGACAACTCTACAAGACTTATATTCTCCTCGTCCACCTCGGAAAGCAACTCGTGAATTATTATTATCGCTTCTATTCGGTCTCCTCTCTCTTTCCCGCATCGCAAGAATCCCGTTGCTATGACAACGAGACATTACACAAACTGTCTGATGTCATATCCGTCATTTTAAGATATTTCTCTGAGAATGTTATCATAGAAAATAATAAACAATTAAGCCCTAAGGCCGAGCGCTGGGACCTATGAGGTCATTCAGCGCTGAAAGGACAACTGACAGTAAAACAGGTATGAAGGGCGTAACAGAAGAAAATCCTCAAAGCAGCTGCACTGCGAAACAATCGTTAGGAGAGGGTGGAGAGTAAGATGGAAGAATGAATATGAACGGAGGTACGGTAAAAGGAATGAAAGGGGTTGCAGCGAATGGTCGAAAGGACGCTGCTAAGAGCCTTAAGTAATGCTTACAGTGCACTGTGCTTGAGGTATACCCAAGACACTGGATTTGGAATTTCGGATGCGTTAGGCGGAGTTATTTAAGGTCAAAATCCGGACGAGTAAAAAAAAAAAAAAAAATATCGAATACCAACAACAATGAAATTAGATAATAATACTAATGATAACAATAACAATTAAAGTACATCATCCCTTTTTGTCTAAGAATGAAGATCTGTTTACCATACAATCGGGAAGAGAGAGACATTGACATATGTAAGTCAAGTTTATGTTGATATTACCAGGCCTTTATATATATATATATATATATATATATATATATATATATATATATATATAATATATATATATGTAAATAAATTCTTCTGTTAACAGGATACGTCTCAAGTATAAAATGCCCACTTAAAACACACTGTTTAGCTAAAAGTAAGAAATGGTATTTTTGATAGGGGTGTGAGAGTCAGACCCCCAGAGTGTTTTAATAATGGTCTTTTTATACTTGATATATATATATATTATTATATATATTATATATATATATATATATATATATCCTATATATATATATCACTGGGTTAGGAGAGAGAGAGAGAGAGAGAGAGGTATGGAGAGAGAGAGAGAGAGAGAGAGAGAGAGAGCGAGGAAAGTTACACACTCACATCCGTCAACCCTGACAAACTGGGCCCACCAGTCGGCATAAACAGCCGCGATATGACTTTTCCTTAAAGACACGACGTCATAATCCGGAGATATCCGCTACTAACATAATAATCTTTCCTATAAGAAAGCCTCTTTCTGATTCGCGGCAGTAAGGTCGATCCAGCCAGCGCCTCTGCCGTGTATGTCAGTTTCAGGATTTAGAAACGAGAAAAAAAAACCCAAGAAAAGAAATAAAAGAAAAAAAAAACGTAAAAAGAGACAAGGAGGCTGCTATGGCATTAAGTTTCTAGTCTATAAGAAAACGCTAAAACTAGTTTTCTGGCCGCTTTCTCTGTTATTGTAACCTTGTCGTGTCCGACTCAACACGGAGAGAGAGAGAGAGAGAGAGAGAGAGAGAGAGAGAGAGAGAGAGAGAGAAGAAGGGGTTGTTTATGATTCACATAAATAACTTGTTTACAAATAATTCATAAAGGAGGAGGCGCCTCTTCCTATATTCCCATTTTCCTCCTTTCGTTTTCTTCTGTTTCCTCCTCTCTCCTCCCTCCTTTATCGTCCTTGTCTCCTCTCCCTCCCTTACCTTTTTCTTTTTCTGCTCTCTCCCTTTATCTCCCCGTCCTTTTCTTCCCCCAATTTTCGTTCCGTTTTCTTCCTCTCCACTTTCCTTTTTCGCCTCTTTACCCTCCATTATTTTCTTTTTTCTCCCCTCCTTTATCTTCCCTTTCTCATCCTCATTTATATGCCCTTTTCTCCCCCTCATTGACGTCCCTTCTCTCCCTTCTTTATTTTCTATCCTTTTCCTTCCTTTATTCCGCTCCTTACCTTCCTTCCCCAATCACCCCTTATCCCCTTGCCCCATCTTACACCTTCCTTTTCGCTCCCTAGCCGCCACCCCCCCCCCCCAACCCCCCCTTTTTTTTTCTTTCACCCCCTTCCTTTTACCTTCCGCTCTTCTCAGCTTTTGCGAAGAGGATCACGTAATACGTCGAACCACGACAGGTATTTCGATCGACCTCTCGAAGGCGGCACAAAAAAGGCCCCCTCCCTCTACCCCATTCCCCTCTCCTACCGGAACCCTACTTGGTGGGCAACATGCCAGCAGTCCACTTTTACTTCTGCGACTCTCTCAGTCAAGTGGCACTGCAGTTGACTTTAGAAATCCCACTTTGGCTCCCGAGTTGTAGCTCGAACGGTTGATTTTGGATGTATTAAGTAGTACCATCTCTCTCTCTCTCTCTCTCTCTCTCTCTTCTTGTATGTCAGTGTGTTTCACTTAGCGTTACTAATGACAGCCCTCTCTTTCTCTCTCTCTCTACTTCATTTTTTATGACTTCTTAAAACAGTCATTTTGGAGTCGTTTTCAATCATACGACATTAAGCTGCGCTTCAACAATGTAATAATGCTGCTGCTGCTGCTCTCCCTCTCTCTCTCTCTCTCTCTCTCTCTCTCTCTCTCTCTCCTCCAGTGAAATCTTCTCACACTCCATTTCGACAATAAACATACTTGAAGGACTCGATTTGACCTGACAGTTCTCTTTTTTATTGCAAATACCGCAGACGGGCTTTAAAAACTGTATATGCTATCGATGTTCTTGGGTGAAAGACCTTTAAAATTATTATGGTCTATATCAGCTGTCAAAGATGGTTAGGTTCAAAAATACAAATACCGTTGGCCACTGGGAAGAGAAGAGAGAGAGAGAGAGAGAGAGAAGAAGAGAGAGAAGAGTAAAGGAGAAGAGGAAAACTCTGCGTTGAAATATGTTGTCGAATGTATAAAGAGACAACAGAAGAAACTTTAAAGATTTTTTTTCTTCTAGGGGGGTGGGGGTGGGGGTGGCGAGTGGGTCATTAAATGTCAAGTTTATAGAATGTCCATTGGTTCGTCCATCATCCCTTCAATCCTACCCAATCCAAATAAATAAATAAATATATATAATATATATATATATATATATATATATATATAATAAATGTATATATTATTATATTATAATTATAAGTTCATTTCTTTTCGTGGTTTATTTCATTTAATAATATAATAATAATAAACTACGATTTTGAAATCAACAGCAAAATAAGACAAATGATGGTTGACATATGTAGGGTATCAATCCCCCCAAAAATGAATCAAAATATATAAATGACAATATTTTCAAGGACCGACGTGGTTTTATTTATTCATCAATTAATTAATTTGTTCATAAAACGCTTAGCGTAATGAAAGGTATATAAAATGACAATATTTTCAAGGACCGACGTGGTTTTATTTATTCATCAATTAATTAATTTGTTCATAAAACGCTGGCTACAATGAAAATATCTCCACGACATAATACTGGTAATACCATTAACCAACTATAAAATCAAATGCAATGATGAAAGCATTTCGAACGCACGTGCTTCGAATTAAATGAATTTATGTATGACTTTATCAATTACATGTTTTCTCTTTACATATTCTTCCTAGTCAGATATAGGCTGGATTCCTCATAATGGACTGAATGAAGCGATGCAATATCTGCTTCCCGAAGCACCTCAGACAATTGCTCAGACCTGAAGCAGATGTTAGCCAAGGAAATGCAAAATGACTCTTTCGTCAGGCACGGCTGGATGCAATGGTCTTCTTGAGCAACCGCTGGGAGATGGGATGTGATGATAATACTAGTTTCTGTTTGTGCGTTTCATCTTATTTGTTTGTGGTCTCTGGGATTCTTTCCCTTCGTTCCTCTGACCCTTTTACAGTCGTGTTGTAACAACTATTTCGTGCTTGTTTTCCTTCCTTTCCACTTCCTAATGATTCTTTTTCTTCTTGCACTATTTGTTGGTGGTTGGTTGGTACACATTCGGCGCCTTCCAGTCATGAAAAACATGGCTGTTCTCATAGCCCCTTTACAATCACGAAAGACATTGCTATTCTCATATTCCAGTCAAGAGAGACATGGCCATATCCCCTAGTCTCGTCCAGCAACAAGAAATATGATAATTTCCCCTAGTTCCTTTCAGTCATAAAAGACATGGCCATTTCCCATAGCGACTTTCAGTCATAGAAGACGTGGCCATTTCACCTATCCTCTTCAGACAGCCATTTCCCCTAAACCCCTTTCAGTCACGAAAGACAAAGGCCATATCTAAATAGGCTAGTGGGAATCCCTAGCCTTTATAACATGGGCATTTCCTTTAACCCCTTTCAGTCACTGAAAGATGCGGTGATTCTTTCCAATTCTATTCCAATCACAGACACCTGTTTTTTTATTGTCCACCCTCCTTTTCAGTTACCGAACGGCAGTGTCACATTTACCCCACCTTTCCTTCTTCCGTTTCTGTTTTCTTCATTCGCTTTCTTCCTCCACTATCTGTTGCACAATAGGGTATGCGATTATCTTTACAACTTAAATATCACTAAAGTCAAACTATGTGGATTCCAATTATATCGGCCTCAAGTCACTTCTACCTCAATGAATACATTTTGGCACAAACCCAATATCAACTAAACTAAACCTATTCGAACCAAACTAAACATTTACGTTCCGGGAAGCACATCGGGAGCCAAACTGATGACTGAGTAGCTTCCTTCTTTCATCCTTTCGTAATTTTCACATTCTCTCTCTCTCTCTTCATTTCTGCATTCTATTTGTTTTTGTTTTTAATGTGACTTACGCACAGTGCTTAAATTTTGCTTTGTGTTTTCTAGAAATGATTTTTAAAAAATTCATTTTATATTGGATATTTCTAAAACAGGGACCCCTCAAGGGTTTTCGATGGTCGTCGTCTAAAGCTAATATTTTTCAGGGGTCATCATCTTCAGTCTCTTGTATATTAGCATGCCTTTTTAACAAAATGCATTACGTTTACCAACATTCCTATCATCGCTATCATTCGATTGATCGAATGGCAATGCAGACGTCGGGAAAATTAGGACAATATTTCGTATCAATCGTGACGATTTATTTTTCAAGACACCCAACGGTTTTTAAAACCTATTGCCCTACTGAGTGACGTGGAACCTGAAGGACTCATCGTAAAGCCCTACCTGGTTCACAGCCATAATCGTGTGATCAACTGCAACTCCCCAACTATAGTTGACGACAGCTGTCGGGTTATGTGAGCTGGACAATTCAGGAAGAAGCTTTTTTAACCATCCTGTGACTACCTAAGAATAAAATCTTTTTTTAACGACTATGTTATGGATTTCATACTTCACTGAGAAACATTACGATGCCGCTATCAGCACGTGAACCACTTAGCGTGATATAAGGCAGCGTTACAAACGTCCCCATGAAATATTTCGCCACTTTGCCATGGCTGACTTCCAGGCCGATTTTTTTTTGATTTCCAAAAGCGGATCTCAATTATTATTATTTCTTTTTATAGCGGACTGATTATTGCCTCGAGCACCCGCCGTTCATGAGACAAAGTTCTCTGTATCATGCTACGCAGCTAGGACGTCAGTTCGCTGTACGCATGCGTTTGGCAACACTGGGGATGTCTTACGGGAAGTCGTCGTGTCCATTACGTGATTATTACGGTCTGGCGGCCTTTAACACGCAGCACGTGTCTTACAGTGTACTTCTCTGATAGTACGACTGTACGAAATTATTTACCTCTCGTTAAATACCAGAGAAAGTGTTTGTGGCAGAGTTTTACTTTCAATCGGCTACTAAAACCTTTAGCAAGATTGTCTTTTCACTTAGTCATAGTTCATATGTCCAGCTTGGCTGATGTTCTCTAAAATATCGAAGACGATTGCTGGGTTGGTCCCGAGCATCCAACACTCTTTAAACACCACACACACACACACACACACACGCAAATATATATATATATTAATATATATATATATATATATATATCATATATATATTATATATATATATATATATATATATATATATATATATATATCTTTTTTCTATTGTGTTATGAATCTCAGCTCATATGCTGATCATTGCTTGAAAACATACCAGAATTTATCTATCTATCTATCTATCTATCATCTATCTATCTATCTATCTATCTATTATCTATCTATATATATATATATATATATATATATATAGATAGATAGATAGATAAATTCTGGTATGTTTTCAAGCAATGATCAGCATATGAGCTGAGATTTTCATACCACATTAAAGAAAAGAAGAAGAAGAAAAAAAAAGGAAATAGTAGTTCAGCCCGTGTATGTGAAAACTCGTCATTTCCTGGTAGAAACCGCATGATCTCTGCTGCTGTACATCTGGAGAAATTCTAGAGCCTTTGACAATGTTTCTGAGTATTAGAAAAAAACTAATAGGGTAGAAAAGATAAAGCGACATAAGAAAGAGAGGACGTACGCACAAAAAACGAAGATGGTGAAAAGAATTCCGATAAAGGAGACAAAGACCCAAAAGTGAATAACATCTGCTTAAGCAAACGTCACAAATCGAGCGATACTACTACGAAGACGGAGTATGATATGAAGACGTTGATTATTATAGAACACATCCCATATCTTGAGCGCAAATAGGCACAGAGAATGTCAACAACAAAAACGAGAAAAAAACAAGAAAAAAATATTAATATTAAAAATAGAATTCTGTCTAGAAAGAGAGAGAGAGAGAGATTAGCTATCCTAAGCAGTTACGGGTACTGTCCATGTCCTCTCGATCCATAATCCAGCAATAATAATAATAATAATAATAATAATAATAATAATAATAATAATAATTAAATTAATTTTTAAAAGTTCCTTTATATCCAACGAGCCACAGGATACAGAAACATCCTTTCGCTGCCATAATCAAACTTGAAACGGCCATTTCAGGACGTCCAGAGAGGAAACATGTCCACGAAATGCCCGGATCTCACACACAGGCGGACGGCGGGCTCCACAAGGCTCCTCCTCACCGAGGGCCGCAGCTGGAGCCACCAGCCAACTCAGCCATGAGGACCAACCAGATTGGTAATTGCTCCAATAATGCGGTCGCTCGACTTTCTTTCCGAGGTTCCGAGGTCGGGTTTTTGTCGACGCCTGGCGAGGAAGCTCTTCTTGGCCGAGTGGGCATCGCAAGGATGCCAAGGAGGCTCCGAGAGAAGGTGACTTTTTTTTTTTTTTTTTCGAGTTTCATTTTTTGGCCAGGTGGGTCATGCACACACATGGACACAGCAACTGGCGTCTCGGTGCCTCGGAACGGACAAACTTACAGGGTCGAGGACAGGATAACGACAAGCCCTGTCCGTTTTCTACCAGACAAATCAAAAAATGTCAGCGGGAGGGAGTGGACTGTTGAAACCTGTTGGGTAGATCCAAATGACCGTCCCCGACCCCCCCCCCTCGTAGAGACCCCACCCCCTTACTAACCCACCCAAGAACCGCACCCCCTACCTCCCCCCACCATCCACTTGTACGCGAAAGGGCAAATGGTTGCGCTGCGTTTATAAAGAAACCAAGAGTAGACCGGTGGAGCCCTGTTGCTGAATCAGGGTAGAAAGTGTCAGCTAATTAACAAATGAAACCTCGACCGAGCGGCCTCACTCACTACGGCTCCTCCTCATCTGAGGTCTTTTTGAGGAAATAATGCGATGACATACAAACGTACTTCGTCACGAAGGCAGCCGCAGACTTATCCTTTAGAGAAAGGGAGAAAAAGAAACCAGAAGGGAATTCCAAAGCTTGCCAAATCGAGAGAAACACAGCAACTGAA
>NC_087211.1:18540924-18543424 GCF_015104395.2 Macrobrachium nipponense | reverse complement strand
CACCAAAAAACAAGACATACCTATTATGATATACCATCAGACGGGTCATTCGTGCAAAATTCTCATGATGTATTCCAGGTCATAGGTCAGCGATCATAAAGGCCAGTGACCTTGTCAGTCTCGTTATTCCACTGACAGTGAGCTTTGGCGAAAGACGAACAAAGCGTTTCAATAGAAAAACAAAAAAGGAAGTAAAGGGCGTAGCCTTCAGTTTTGAAAAAACCAAAACTGATTAAGACTAATATTAGGTGATATCAAGTAAAATTTATTTCTCTGAAAGCTGAGATGAAGACTTATGCCTTCATACTTGTTGGCTTACAGCTGTGCGCGGACTTTGAAACTGGAATAAAATTTAGGACAATGGCCAAGCACTGGGACCTATAAGGTCATTCAGCGCTGAAAGGAAAATATAAAGTTAGGAAATCTCGTTGCTAACATTATGAAACAATTGTTAGGAAAGAATGGACAATAAGAAGGAAGAAAGAGAATATGGACGGAGGTACAGTAAAAGGAATAGAAAAGGGTTGCAGCTATAAGGCCCGAAGAGACGCTGCGAAGAGCCGTAAGTCACGCCCACAGTGTCCCGCGTGAGGTGCATCAGAATTTTGCACAGCACGAAATTGGAAATTGCGCCATACTTTACGCGACACTAAATTTTGCGTTATTCCAGGTTTTGGATCGTGCATATAATAATTAGATATATATATTATATATATATATATATATATATATATATATATATATATATATATATATATATATATATATATATATATGTGTGTGTGTGTGTGTGGTGTGTGTGTGTGTGTGTGTGTGTGTGTGTGTGTGTGTGTGTGGTGTGTGTAAGAAGATAGGAAGATTATCAAGGAAATCTCTCACAAGGTAAAAAAAAAAAAAATGCAAAGTAGTGAGAGATTGATTTCTGTCGATTTCTCCAGTCGCGTGCTGTAGGAGACCCCAGCGCGCAGCGCCACCGTAAGGCAGCCTTTGGGTAAAAACCATTGCTCTCTCTCTCTCTCTCTCTCTCTCTCTCTCTCTCTCTCTCTCCAATAAAAAAAGTACATGGATTGCGTCCCAAAGCGTGTATTCTAAGAAACTGAAATAAGTGTCAAGAATAATTTCTGTATAATTTTCAAAGCTGTCAGTTCGACCTAGGTTTACAGAGCGGTGTTCGGACGAATTTGTCGCTGATTGCTGCTTCTGATATTATTATTATTATTATTATTATTATTATTATTATTATTATTATTATTATTATTATTCAGAAGATGAACCCCATTTATATGGAACGATCTGCACCACAGGGGCCACTGACTTGAAATTCAAGCTTCCAAAGAATATGTGATCATTCGAAAGAAGTAAGGGAAGGTAAGAGGATATACAGAAAGAGACGATTCCAAAAGTCATGTGGAGTCAGTCAACGAAGTCCTGAGTGGATTAGGGCCTACCCTTTTTGGGAAGCGAAGGACATGAAGCTTCTTCCCTTTTAATTACTAATTTTCCAGTTGGAAGTTATCCCATTACTCTGTTAATGCTCTTGGGCTTTCAGGTTTCAGGTCTCAATGTGCCCCGTTATCACTGACAAACTTGCATGTCGCTACAGATCCTGGATCATCCAGTGCATGTGGATTCCCCTAGAGGTTGACTTTCCATCACCTTTTGAGGACATCCCCTGTTCTTTCACCAGTCATTTCTATTTCTACATGTGATCAAAACAGCGTCTGTCAGGCTTTGCCTTCCCAGAAGCGTGAGCTCTTTAATTAATCAGCCGGAGTAATGACGCCTTCGCTGAAGAGAGGAACCCCCTGGAAATCCGTCCCTTCGACCAAACTGAAGAGTGAGGCACAAGCACATCTTGAGCTCCTCTCCATGCAGACAGAGGTCTGACTTCGATCCAATAATTTCCAAGCGGCAATATCATCATCACCCAGTCACCAACCCTCCAACCCTCATCCCCCTACAAGTTCCTCGTTGACGAGTGGTTTTCGCGCTCGGCTACCTACCTATCCGGTGGTCCGCAGTTCGATTCTCGGCTCGGCCAACGCGGAATCAGAGGAATTTATTTCTGGTGATAGAAATTCATTTCTCGATATAATGTCGTTCGAATCCCACAATAGGCAGTAGGTCCCGTTGCTAGGCGACCAATTAGTTCCTAGTCACGTCAAAATATCTAATCCTTCGGGCCAGCCCTAGGAGAGCTGTTCATCAGCTCATTGGTCTGGTTCAACTGAGATCTACTTTTTCATCCCCCTTTAAGAACAATCGGACCCATCCGATCAATTTTAATAGGTAGAATCCACACCAAGCAAGCTCCAAATTCCCCAATCGGCTGTTACCACCCACCCCCGGATATCTGAAGTATCCGCCAACGCTTGCCCACCTGGCAGGCCCCAATCAGTCGCTAGATACCGGATCCGAATGCATGTCTCATCCGCGTGTCATTTTTTTTTTTTTTCTACACCGAATTCTCAACGAGCTTTCTCAAGCGCAGCATATACTG
>NC_087211.1:18515924-18535924 GCF_015104395.2 Macrobrachium nipponense | reverse complement strand
CATTTCGGGCTTTTCTCCTGTCCTCTATTTGTGATTTTCCTCATCGTAAAACAATATCCTATCTATTCATTTTGATGCCGTATTTCTTTTTTCTACATTTGACAATTATGTTATCCTCTTTTAAATGCTTTTAAACTTCTCTTCGAACGTTTGCTAAAACACTCGTATATACTTAAATTGGTACATTGAACATTAATTCTCGTTCACAAAACTGATGCTGAACTTTTCAGCAATGTCTGTCACAATTATTATTATTACTTTTTATTTTGCATCTAAAAAAATTTAATATCAGATTGAGAAAAGATATGTATAAAATTAAATGTAAACACGGTCAGCTCGTAATACGATATTCGTCATTTAGGTTCTGTGTTCCTTTAAATGTATATATTTTGTTAAATTCTCCTCACGAATAACTTTTAAGATTAACACTTATCTTGCAATAGCAACAACTCCACCATTCGTATGGTCAAACTTGTGATATATATATATATATATATATATATATATATATATATATATATATATATATATATATATATATATATATATATTCACTCAATCAATAAAAAATATTTCCTAAATGAATTAAAATAAAACTCATATACATATAAATATCTAAATATATATAAAATATTGCGATTTGATACTGACTGAAATTTGCTGCAATGAATACAGAACTTGATAAAAGAAAAAAAAATTTGCCGTCTAAAGCAGAAAGCGAACACAATCCACACTTCTTCCTTTCTTTTACCGATTATTCCACGTGCGTTCGTCCCAGGGTCATGTCCGTTCGGGTGGTCTGTAATGCTGCAATGGAAGCCGTGAGTACCGGCACTTTTCTCTCTCTCTCTCTCTCTCTCTCTCTCTCTCTCTCTCTCTCTCTCTCTCTCTATATATATATATATATATATATATATATAATATATATATATATAGATATATAATAATATAATATATATATAATATATGGGCTTAAGTCTTAGTTAACTTTTCTAGAAATATCTCTCTCTCTCGCTCTCTCTCTCTCTCTCTCTCTCTCTCTCTCCAGGCATTTTCGTATCCATCACTGCGGTTCGTCAGAATCGGCGTAACTTTCCAATCCAGAAAAAAAAAGGAAAAAAAAAAGGTCCTTGGACTTGAAGGCGACCAATCGCTGTCGTCAGCGGCCCAATCATGACACGGCTGATCCTCCTCTGCAGTGGACAAAATGAAATGCCATTTCCTCGACCTCCCGTTTTCGGATCATAGTAAATTTGCGAACGGTTCGGTTTTCCTAGCCTGGAGGCGTTCGGTCTTCTTCGACTCTCGACATTTTATCAGCATTAGCGAAGTGGTGATTTCATCGGTTTCTCGAGAGAGAGAGAGAGAGAGAGAGAGAGAGAGAGAGAGAGAGAGAGAGAGAGACTCTTCAAGTTCATTATTTTCGGCCTCTTGAGGTCCTAACTTTCTACAAAACATGAAAATGTCGATAAAATCATTCATTATTCATGTTTCAATCTCAGACCCAAAGGAATTCAACATGTTGGATGAAATCAGGTCGGTGCTCTTTCACTTCACTTTCCTTTGCCGCCGCGTCTGAAGTGAAATTGATCAATGTTATTCTTTGTGGTGTTTTCAAATCATATCGCTTCTAATAACCATCAGGCAAAATGACATAACTTCTGATCCCGAATTACAAATTCTTTTTATACTGAGCTGACTTACCTTTGCTAACTTTGATGACGTTTTCAATAACGAAAATATCTATCAAGTTAATGTCTTCGAAAAATATCTAATTGATTCACAAATCCTTTTGAAAAATCTGTATCGCATATGATACAGCATTTTTTTTTAAGAAAGTAAAAGTAATTAGCTCGACGATATCGAACTGACTTTATGAATCGCAATAAACAAAATGCGAGTGAACACCTAACTATTTCATTTTGCGAAATTTTAATACCCAATATGCAAACGAACTTGCAAAACTGGGAAGAATTGATCACGCTGACTTTACCATGATAACTCATGTCAAATACTGTACAATGTCTAACTTGTCATAATATGATTATCATCAAAGTAGTTCAGCCAGACCACTGAGCTGACTTTCAGTTCTCCTAGGGGTGGCCCGAAGGATTTGAATAAAATACCAGGTCTAATAGGCCAGATGCCAAGCTCTGGGACCAGATAGTTTATGGAGATAGGGCAAATACTGCACTGAACTGACATGAATAAATGAGAAAGGATACACATTGTCTGCAAAACAGGAAACTGAAATACAAAATCAAATCATCATCTCTTTCTCTTGAAAAGGAAAATGCTTGAAGGGAATATACATTAAGTTTATTTTAAATAACTTTCATTTTCTCGAGAGCGCCCTAAATCTTTCATTTTCTCGAGGGAAAATCGAATAAGTTTATTTTTAATGCAACTCATTTTCTTCAGACACAGATGCAACAGTTTTCTTAAAAAGACAAAAGAGAAGTCGTTCGGAATTCTTGGCAAAAAAAAAAACGCCTCGGGGAAATTGGTTTAACAGCTACATTTTATGTGCATTACATTTGCCGCTTTCATTCTCGTTGCTCTCTCTCTCTCTCTCTCTCTCTCTCTCTCTCTCTCTCTCTCTCTCTCTCTCTGCCAACTTAGCACGGAGAAATTTCTTTGGTGAATGCTTTCTGATCAAATTTTTAATAATGGGTTATAAAGTTAGGGAGAGTAAACAACGGAAAGTCAAAAAGGAAGAAAATAGAGTGGTAACAATGAGTCATATACATTAAAGATTTATATATATATATATATATATATATATATATATATATATATATATATATATATATATATATATTTATATATGTGTGTGTGTGTGTGTTTATCCATTACTTGGCGCGAATATGCCAGAGATCACTGTATTTTCTTTTAATCACAATACCATCTTATTTAGAAATTAAGTTACATATGAAATCCGTAAGGTCGCAGCTATAATAAATAAATAAAAAAAAAGAATGCAACTAAAGAAATGCGATGAAGCCAAACCCACATCGCCCCAGATATGTAAAAAAAAACTGTAACTCATAAAAAAAAAGGTTGAATAGAAATCCCGTTTATATATATAAAACAGAAAACAAAAACGAGGACCAGATCCGGTCAAACCGGATAAGAGGTCCTCAAGTTTCTAGTCGTCTGTGAGTCGAGAAATCGCAATCCTCTTAGATAATGGCCGAGTCCTTCCGGATCTTCTTCGGCTTGTACCGAGGTAGGCGCTGACGAGGCTTTATTTACGCAGATTCCATCGCGAAAATGGAAGCAATTTACGCGATCTATGCGCGCTACTGGAAGGTCTTTCAGACTGTGAGGGTAACTATTGTAAACGGGCATGATTGGGCCAGAATGAATGAGGTTTATTTAAACCACTCTACGCAGTGTGTTTGTGTGTGAATATATATTTATATATATATATATATATATATATATATATATATATATATATATATATATATATCCAATCTTTGCTTTAATTTCCTGCAGACACATCCGCATACCATCGAAGAAATTCATCCGTCCAGCCAGGAATGAAAACCGGAATCAATCTCTCTCTCTCTCTCTCTCTCTCTCTCTCGCCCTCTCTCTCTCTCTCTCAACAATCTAGATGTTATCAACACACAAGCCCTGATATTTAATCTCTCTCTCTGCTTTGTATAACGCGAGTTTTTTATAATCCCACCGAGTACAAAAAAACGAGAATTTAAAAAAACCGTATTTTTTCTCGATTCATTTTCCATTAAATAAATGTTTCCAGCTTGTAAATCAAAGTTCACTTTCAGGCGTAAACACACACACACATATATATATATATATATATATATATATATATATATATATATATATATATATATATATATATATATATATAAGCAAGAGACGGCAACGAACGTTGGCGAAACCTAGACGTCTTCGTTGTTCCTAGAAAAAACAAATACAAAAGCACACTCCATTCAAAACTGTCATTAGACTCATTCTGTTTTCCCTGACTTTTCTTCAAGACCTTGCACTCTGATCCGGAGTGCAACGGCCTTTTTGTCAGTGAGACGCCAATCTTCTTCTCACCAAGCAATCACTGCTTGCTGCCGCTCATGTTGAGCTTTTAGGTGTCATATTTGTATACTGACAACAACTCTTAACACGAAGAAAGGGATTTTCTAATGGTTTCTCAAAGGCAGATGTTTCGTAAATCTTTTCCGGAGGTGGTTCTTCTCAAGTTGTTTCATTGTTGCGTCTCGTAGCGAAATTCTGAGGGGCATAACGTAACCTTTTTTTTAAATGTTGCAGAGGAGGAGTGTTCGTTTTGCAATTTTTTCAATCGTCTACCTTCTTTGGTCACATTCTCCTTCTTCGAGACACATTCTGACCCAGTGCCTTCCATCTCCGTGTGGTTTCAAGACTATGACCAATAACTTATGCTAAATAGGAACAGGGGGCAGGAGATTTAGTAGCGCCGGTAGTATCAATAGCAGCGGTGATTTAAAAGTAACAACAGGTATGGCTCGTGCTATTGTCCCTGAGTAATTTACTGTTGAAACGTCAGTCGTTATGAGTCATACAAATATTTCTTCGCCTTTATTGTTTTTCCGCTTGTTAGATGTGTTGACAGGGTCGGTAATATGCGTAATACGTATAATCACGGCGCGTTGTGATGTTGAAAAAAGAGAATTCCACCTTTTGTGGTAATAATGAAAGCCGAAGGAAACGGCAGTATTATAATCGGTTCATTTTTTGTTCCTTTCACCACAACCTTTCCTTTCACCTAATTAAGTGGTGGAATATATCTCGCGTGGCCCGTATTTCTTTTTTTTTTTTTTTTTTTTTTTTTTTTTTTTTTTTTTTTTTATTCAAGAGCGCCGAAGCCGCCCTCCCTCCTCGAAATCCCGAGTCCTTCTCAAGGATTCCCAAGGACCCTCGGACAAGAACGGGATAAACGCCCAATATGGCTATCATAACAAAACGCCCAAGGGCGTTGGTCTGTCTGGGCTTCCCTTCACCAGACGCTCCTCCTCAACCACCTCTAAAAATATCCGCCTCACCCGAGCGAGCCCCCTCACGCCCACATGCTGCTTCCCGGACTCTCGCCCCAGACCCAGAACTGCCAGGTGTTGATTATAGGATACGAGCTGGAAGAAACAGGTGAAGTGAGAGCTAGCTAGCTCTAGCTGGCCAGTCAGTCAGCTTCCCGGGGCGGGTCTTTGAAGTCTGGTCAGTCCAGGTTGGCTTTCGAGACTGGGTCATATCGCCACTTTCTCCAGCAGCAATCGGCCTCCGATGTTTCCCTGCCCGGGAGACTGCTGTCGCTCCTGGTTACCCACCTACCTACCTACCCACATCCGTCAGTGCCCCCTACGGCCCCCCTCCCTCTCCCCCCGTGTAATCAGCGCCCCAGTTCCGTTCACCACCCTCATGGCAGCGATCCTACACTTACTGGAGTCGCGTGGTTTCTCTAAGCGTTCGCCCTTTTCTTTTGTGGCTTCCTGAAGGAGTCTTCGACGCTCAAATTACCGCAACCTGAGGAAGCCGTTTGCTTGATGAGAATTTCTCCATAATCATACCCATGTGAACAGCATTTCCCAATAAAGACCACAATCATCTGATGGATAAACTCTTCTAATATAAATCTGCGTAAAAATTTTTTTAATTATCCCAGCTGTCCATGTCTAAGCAATATGAGAGTTTGGTATGGTTTTAAAATACTTTACCTACACAATGCAATATTGACGAAGTATTTTGTGTAAACAATACCCCCTTCTATTCAATAACTCATCTAAAAGGTCCCACTTCTTCATTATAACGTTAGTTATGCCTTTGTTTGCACGTTTTGTTGATATACGATCAAGCAGGAAGGTTCTGAATAAGTGAAACTAGGAAGAGGCCCCTTTCAAATTTCAAAAGGTGGCAAAAGGGTACACAAAAGAAGACGGGGAGATACATTTCAGCTTCGTTTTGAGAGAGTTTTGTACTTTCGCCCAAAAACGCATGGAAATTAAACGCATTACTACCAGCTCCCCCCAATTCAAAACCCCGCCAGCCCCCTCCAACGCGAAAAACAATGACTAACAATGACTTGGCAAGCCATTTTCACGATATCCACGACACTTCAGCAGGCAAGATGGCTTCGAAACACATACGAGGAAAGAACGAGGTCTTTAAAAAAGTACCATACTTTCAATCAATAACATTGAGGTCCGTAAACAGTATTCCACGTGGGACGAGGTCTGTGATCTTTCAGAAACGAGGTTGCGTCATTGCTCGATTTTTTTTTTTCAAATTTCTTTCATGACATTAATGGAGGTCGTCATCGTTCTTAACGACCTCCAAACGAGCCGTTGGAGCCACTCCTTTCCCGTGAGGAGACCCTAGTGGTAGTTTACGTGAATTAGAGATAGCATGGGACGTCTCAAAGTTCACAAACTTTTTTTTTCTTTTCCCGTGATATTTTCTATTATTATTGTCATTTCTAGTGCCGTTCAAGGTTTGTAATAATAAACGTGGGTTGCGTTGCACTCTCTCTCTCTCTCTCTCTCTCTCTCTCTCTGGACAAAGCAACTTGCAGTGTTCTTATACGTAGGCTTGCCTTTGCATACGTACATGGTACATACATATACATACACACGGTTCTATACTGTTACATATAAATAATATACATATATATACATATAATATACATATACATTTGTATATTTATAATGTACCGTATAAGGAGCGGTAACACTCAACCCCCTGAATCAAGTCGAAACCAAGGCTGCATAAAATTGGAGAGAGAGAGAGAGAGAGAGAGAGAGAGAGCACAAAGCATATACATCAGAATAATATAATGAGAGACAAATGCAATGCTTTCTCTCCAGAAGAAAGTGGCTTTCGAGACACGAGACACATTCCCTGAGGAAAGGGAATCTGGTTTTCTATGTTGAGAAAAGAAGACAATGCTGGTCTATTCCACAGCCTTTTCGAATGTTTTATATATAACATATTCATATATAGATATATATATATATATATATATATATATATATATATATATATATAGTTCGTCTTAAAAGACTCGACATTCATGAAGATATATGTGCTATTTTACGATAGCAAGCAACGCTCTCTCTTCTCTCTCTCTCCTCTCTCTCTCGTCTCTCTCTATCGTGCCGTAATCACCGCGTAAGGTTAACGAAACTCGATCACCCCCGGGGACGAGGAAGACACCCCGAATGAGCCAACAGCCAGCAAAGCACGCAACGCCTTATCGGTCCACCTTGAAAACGAGCCTCACGGAATCGTGCCTGTAGCGACGTCGTGAACGAGAGAAATCACAACGAACGCCTCTGCTTCACCTGGTCATTAGCTACAGGTGAATACAGGTAAACACGCCGCCCACCATTCAACTCCCCCCCCCAACCCCTACCCCCACCCCCGGCCCCCGACTTCCATCCTCCGGCGAGACAGCAAACCTTCACCTTCGTTCCAACCAACGCCTCGGAGCAAAGTGGAACATCGTCACTGGCAACGAACTCGCTTCGAAACTCGAGTCATGGGAAATGCGGAGCGTCGAAAAACGCCCCGAAGTTCGCCTTTATCCCGCGGCGTTTTTCGACGGACGTCTTATTTCTCGTCACTCGAAGGTGTCTTCATCACAGACCCCTCGGCTAATCTTGCGGTTTGGAAATGGTTAGCGGGTGCAGATGAAAGTTTTTTTTATTTTACTTTAGGGGAACTCATCAATCTGCGCTTCGACGGAGTTTCACGGAGTTAACGTCTGCTGCCGAAATGCAGTCGATTGGATAGGAATTGATATATTTTGTAAAGTAAAAAGGAAGTAGTCGAAACGCAGTATTATTATTATTATTTTTACTATTATTATTATTATCATTATATCATTATTATCATTATTTTTATTTGAAGGGAGCAAACCCTCTTTTAAGCATGTTCTTTGCCCTTCTTTTCCATAGAATATGAATATTATTTAATTTTTGTAGAATGGAATTTCTCTCTCGTTAAATGTAAACTACTAGAAGTCAACGTGAAAACACGGATTACTGACATCAGCTCAGTATGCGGCGATGTCGCGCCTAACCAAGCGTTAAAATACAGCGTGTACAATCTATTCCACTACCCGGCCAGTCGACACTTACGATCTTTTTAATTACACGCCAAGTCATGCGTAAAATCTCGTCGAAAACCTCTTACTTGCTTAGAGAGTGAATGGCCACCGGTAAACAGTTCGTGAATCAGAGGAAAGTGGAGAATGCAAGGGAAAGATAATCAGCATAAAATAAAAACTTGAAAAAGATACGAGCGACATACGATTCCACATATGATGGAAGTGTCTTATACATGATAAACACCTGGAATGGAAAGATGGAATGCATTTTAAAGCTAATGTCCGCCCGCCTTCGATTACGCAACAAAAGGTGCGAATGTCTTTAGTCGGAAACTTTCTGCGCTTCAAGAAGATAAAGATTCGCTCCAGCAGCGAAAACCGCATATTTCTATGAATCCAGAAAGTAGCGTTGGTTTCCAGCAGTCTGAAACCACAACTTCTTTGGTTTCAGAACCTAAATATAGTATTCTGTAACCTGAAGCCATGTCTTCTTTATTACAAAACCCAAGTCAATTTCCAGCAGTGCGAAGCCCAGATTCCCTTGATTCCAGAACCTAAAGTTAGTTTCCAGCGGTCTGAGGAGCA
The DNA here is from genome assembly GCF_015104395.2 of Macrobrachium nipponense. Taxonomy (NCBI): domain Eukaryota; kingdom Metazoa; phylum Arthropoda; class Malacostraca; order Decapoda; family Palaemonidae; genus Macrobrachium; species Macrobrachium nipponense. Next base: position 18,527,229 of record NC_087211.1, on the reverse strand, counting down.
GAATTCTGTAATTCCAGAACTTATTAGTTTCCCGCAGTTTGAAGCCCCATTTCTTCGATTCCAGAACCTAAAGTTAGCTTCCAGCGGTTTGAAGAGCAGACTTCTTTGATTCCAGAACCTAAAGTTAGCTTCCAGCGGTCTGAAGCCAGGACTTCTTTGATTCCAGAATCTAAAGTTAGCTTCCAGTAGTCTGAAGCGAGGACTTCTTTGATTCCAGACTCTAAAGTTAGCTTCCAGCGGTCTGAGGAGCTGACTTCTTTGATTCCAGAGCCTAAAGTTAGCTTCCAGCGGTCTGAGGAGCTGACTTCTTTGGTTCCAGAGCCTAAAGTTAGTTTCCAGTAGTCTGAAGCCAGGAGACTTCTTTGATTCCAGAATCTAAAGTTAGCTTTCAGCGGTCTGAGGAGCTGACTTCTTTGATTCCAGAGCCTAAAGTTAGCTTCCAGCGGTCTGAGGAGCTGACTTCTTTGGTTCCAGAGCCTAAAGTTAGTTTCCAGTAGTCTGAAGCCAGGACTTCTTTAACTCCAGAACCTATAGTTAGCTTCCAGCGGTCTGAGGAGCTCTTCTTGATTCCAGAATCTAAAGTTAGCTTCCAGCGATCTGAGGAGCTGACTTCTTTGATTCCAGCCTATACTTAACTTCCAGCGGTCTGAGGAGCCAACTTCTTTGATTCCAGAATCTAAAGTTAGCTTCAAGCGGTCTGAAGCCAGGACGTCTTTGATTCCAGAACCTGAAGTTAGTTTCCTGTAGTCTCAGACCCTGACTTCCACGCTTCCATAGTCTGAAGCCCACCCTTTCCGATTCCAAAACATATGGTGCAAGCGTTCAGTCTAATGCCGGCTCACGCCTCGAATTCATTGCGTCATTGGCAAGTTAAGAGGCTGATTTGCCCATAGAACACTTTCACTCCCATTCTTCCCAAAGGCAAATGACCTTCTGGCCTGTGTGGCTCCACCCGGAATTAGTCTGGAGTAGGTTTGTTCGCTACAATAGATGCTCGAAGCTTCCTGGGTCTTCTTCCCCCCCCCCCCCCCCTCCTCCCCCCCCCCACCATCCTGAAGTGGAATTCACGAAAAAATATTATCGCTAACGTCTTCAGAAATTATTAATACTTTACATGAAACGCATAAAAGAGCAAAAAATCATAACAAATAACAAATAAATAAATAAGGAAATAAAGATGGACTAGCCAACACAAAGACATATATCCAGTTAGGTTTACAAAATACCTTTCAACAAATTATAATTTTGTTAACTCTAAAGAAAACCCCATTGAAAAAATCAACTGATTACAACTTGAAAGCATAATCACGTATGCTTATCCAGTGATGTATGACTTCCAGTTACATATCTTTGCAATTACATATCATAACTGACCATGCGAGTGCAAGTATTCGTAATGCGCGATTACGAACGCACGCAACCACATTTAAAGAGACGGTCGGACGTAAGAGCTGGAATCGACATTTTTCAGAATTGTCCATGCGTGGAACACATTCTTAAATCTGTTCTAAGAACTAACGATCACGTACGCCTAATAAGTTTACGAGTTATGATAGTGACAAAACCTACATTTTATGTTTACTCATACGTAACAGCTCGTTTAAAATCCTGTTGATAATCATAGAAAAGTGATGATGTTGTACTATTTAATTTAAAAAGTAATAACGGAAAAGACTATAAAAGCATGTACCGCTATCTGTTCTGTCGGGGCCAACGCTTACAGCGTGAAATGCGTGGAACACTGTTACCAGCACCAAAGGCTGTTGTCTAAGATTAAGCTGGTATTATACCAGCACGGGCTCTTGCTCAAGAGCAGCCCGTAGAAACAAAGGCTCTTTTGAAGTGTCCAATTGTCCCGAACTGCGTTGCTTTCTGCCTGTGATTACCCCCACTCGTTCGTTTTGGTCCTTCCCCCCTCCCCCAAAGTGAGCTGTCCACCTCCTCCAACTCATTCTATTTCTTTAACGTTCAGTCTTTTAGTTGTCCATTGTCTACCATAAGGCCGCCAATGCAATTAAAATCCTTTTCTCTCGGTGAATAGCCGTCTCGATCGACAGATGTAAAGAAAGTCAACAAACTGGTAACTGAAAACGGCGTCATGTGTGTTTTTACGAGTGTCTGAAAATTGTACGGATGACGCCGACTGTACTACCCTTCACGGCAAACCGCCATGTGCAACTTGGAAAACCAATGTAAATATTTGTGCGCGATAAGTGGCTCCCCATTCCCCCACCCCTCCCCTGGAGACTGACAAAACGGTCATTTTGTTTCTGCTCGGGGCAATGTCACCTACATCGTGCCTGGGTTTTTGAAGACCGATTTTTATAGTAAAGCTTCCTTCCTGGTGTCTGTTTTCTTTCGCTGAGCTGTTTCTCCTTTCGCCTCGTTTCTGCTGTCTCTTCTGCTTAGTACTTCACGTGTATCTGGAATCGATTCTGTTCTCCCTCCCTCTATTACGATCTTTTATTCTTTCCTCTGCCTTTCTCTCTCTTGACCAGTCCTTCCTTTCGTCCATTCCCCTTCCTCTCCAGGACTGTTCACCTCCCCCAACGCCCTGACTTCAAGCGTCTAAAGCGCGTTCCAGCGCTGCTCCAAGGGGTCCTGGAAGGCCCTTCCAGCCATTTTAATCCAGTTGTCCATGAGTGACGTCTTCTTCAGGAGATTTCTGTCGGTACCTTTTATCTTTTTTATCTAAAGCGCGTTCCAGCCTAGCTCCAAGGGGTCCTGGAAAGCCCTTCCAGCCATTTTAATCCAGTTGTTCACGAGTGACACCTTCTTCAGGAGATTTCTGTCGGTGCCTTTTATCTTTCTTTTTTTTTATTTTGCGAGATCCTGATGCTTCTGTAGTCGCTGTTACTGCCATTACTAACATCATAAATTATTGTATTATTGCGTTACCACTATCATAATTATTCGTAATAAGAAGTTTTTACTACTTCTGCACTGTTGATACTGTCATCTCTGATATGGGTAATATTATTATAATTAATAAATGTTGTCTACAAGGAAATATAGAGTATGATTTTGCATCTATAACCATTATCTCGAACCTAGGGTAATAACAGCTAACAAGCCTCAATCATTATCATATCATGAGCATCATGACTATGTCTTCCTCTCTTTCTCACCGATTTTCGCACTTACACGAGCTCTCCTCTCCTCTTCTGTCTCTCCTCCTCTCCCTGTCTTCTCTCTCTCACACACTCTCGTCTCTCTCTCTCTCTCTCTCTCTCTCTCTCCGTCCTTTGCTTCGAAGAGGGACGCTTTCTCCTCCGTGAAAGAATGTCCAGAGAGGTAATCTTCAAAATGACAAACCAAAGTTGAAAGTTAAGCGACAGAAATTTCGTAATAAACTGTTGGTAACCTCCAGGTAAAAAAGAAAAGGAATATATATATATATATATATATATATATATATATATATATATATATATATATATATATTTCGCTTTTCAATTAAGCAAATACGTCGTGATGGACGAAAAGAACACTTTGCTTATTCCATGTACTTACATCAAGCTTACAAAGTGTCATTTTTTGTCTTTTTTTTTTTCATACTATTCTGCAATAGTTTATAACTTAAATAATAAAATAAAAAATTTATCTTCCCCAAAAAAAGTCAGAAAAGAGAGAGAGAGGAGAGAGAGAGAGAGATAGAGAGAGAGAGAGAGAAGAGAGAGAGAGAGAGAGAGAGAGACTGCGTAATGAAGTCCGTGACTAGAACACCTGCTGTGACAGCGTTCTGACAGGTGCTCGTTCTGTGATGTCATTAGGCAATGCAGCCTCTACGTCACACCTGTTGACAGGTGTGTAATTAACCCCCTCACTTGTTAGATTCTCTTTTATCTTCATTCCATTTCGTGCTTGTTTTTTTTTTAAGAGGAAACAAGACCGAACATCACCACCTCTCTCTCTCTCTCTCTCTCTCTCTCTCTCTCTCTCTCTCTCTCTCTCTCTCTCAGAGGCAAAAGCAGCACCCATGTCATCACAACTTATGGATTCTTTTATGGTCAAGTGGCTGCTGTCACTTACAGAACAGCTTCCGAAGACGATGAGGAACATTTATTTTATATATTTATATAGATATATAATATCTTTTCTACCGAACCACTTTCACCTCTCGGCATTACCCAGAGCTGCGTGCACATACCATCATCAGCGTTAATAACACCAACAGCAGTAAAAACAGAGCGTCCATAAACAATGATAGACGGGATTAGAACCGTGAGAGGAGTTATCAACGGTGTAATTGCGCCGGTTGATTACAATCGTCCATCTGGAAGCCTCGGGAGATGAAAGGGAAAGTAACAACAACCAGAACAATAAAAAGAATAAAAAACATAAAAGATAAACATCAAAAGAAAGAGCGAGAGAGACAAAAACGAACAAATAATAACGGGATAGACCACGAATAGAGGGAGGGGGAGCGGTAACATCAGGTATGAGGACATTAACGAAAAGAAAGTCAGGTTTAAAATAAGACACGAAATTTGAATGACGAATAATAAAGAATAAAAAAATGGAATAGATAAAGAATGAGTTGGAAATGAAGAGATGGAAATATGGAAAGAGAAGCTGAAATGTGAGGGTTAATAATAATAATAATAATAATAATAATAATAATAATAATAATAATAATAATAATAATAATAATCATCATCATCTTATTCAGCCTCCGGGATACGTAGGGATACAGAATGCAAAATGGCCAACAGAGAGATAATAATAATAACAAAAATAACAATTGGGGAAAACTCTCTATCACGAGAGTATATATAATGCTCTAATGGGTCCACAATAATAATAATTATAATAAAATAATAAAAGATGAACCCAGGGAAGGGTTCGAAAGCTCTGTAAAGTGTTTTTAAATTTAACACTAAGTATTAACATTTTTTCCTTATTATTGTGGACCGCTTAGAACAATAATAATAATCATCAGAAATTCTCATGCAAAAAGACTGTATATTTAAGATCTATTTTCTTCTTAGGATGTTTATCACATTTTTTATTTTCTATGTTTTAAAATACTATATCTTGCTTGAATTTCCCTAATCACCTAACCCTCCCCCCTCCACCCCCCTCAAACAACTGGGCTTTCTCTGTTTATGCAAATAAGCTGCTAACTACGTTGGATTCAACTCACCTTAAGTGGATTGTAAAAACTGCAGTTATTGTTGGAGCACAAGAACTGCAACTAATTTCCAATTTTAGCAGGATGAGAAAATGCACGTTTTCTCCAATTGTGCTTTCTCTTTTTGAAGGATATCATATTTATTATTATTATTATTATTATTATTATTATTATTACTGTCAAGTTTCGTCTTCCAACACGCCAAATGACTTTTGCTTTTGAAAGGTCCAAAAATGTCAGTTTGCCCCTTTATCATAATTTTTGGTTATAAATATATTTTGCATCAGAGGCTTTCGTACATCCTATATTATTATTATTATTATTATTATTATTATTATTATTATTATTATTATTATTATTATTATTATTATAATAAAGCTAACGTCTTACAAACGACATCTATCCAAATCAAACTACTAGCAGCATCGTCAAGTAACAAAGATTGATTGAGATGGCGGAGACATAAACGCTTTGACGAAAACTGAATGAGAAAGAAAAATTCATTCAATAAATTTTGTCTTAAAAAAAAAAAGAGGGGGGCGGAGGGGGGGCGGAGGGAGGGCAATAAATCAGCCTAGGCCAAAACATCCCCCCATCAATATACCGATACTTTCTCCTGTAATAAAACAGCGAAATTGGACCACCGAGAACTTCAGTCCTCATCATTTACAACATTTCCAGGCAACCCCCCCCCCAGCCATCAGTCCTCCTTCGCACCAAAATAGATTATTATTCTTGTTGCTCGTCGTTCTGCGGTCGGGCAAATAATATTCCCGGATGCAAGTGAAAGAACAAGGAGTAACTCTCATCCGGTCGTAGTAACTTGTAAAGTGGTCCGATTGGGTTATTGCTTGTCGTGTTTGTGCTTTGTGAAGGAGGATTTTTCCGTTCGTTTACAAAAGATGGAAGAGAGAGTCAGTCTCTCTCTCTCTCTCTCTCTCCCGATTTTTCGTTTGCACTCTTAACCATTCTCTAGCCTACAAGTATTACAGGACCTCTGTGAATGCACAGTAAAACCTGCTCCTACAGATAAGTGAGCACACGATGTCTCCTCGGATGGACTATATAACAAGTCTTTGAGACATCCTAACCCTTGTAACTCTCTCGTTTACGCATCTTAAACATTCATACAATTGCCGATAAAATATTAAATCTCTCTCTCTCTCTCTCTCTCTCTCTCTCTCCTTCCTGAACAGAACGAGTTTTTTTTTTTTTTCGTATGCAGTATACCAACTAGTTGCATGTCCGATCCATAAATAAACAGACACGAGAGACTTTCACTCCAGATACAGCAACAACTGGTAAGGACCGCACAAAGCTATATTCCAATTATCACGTCTTCTTTTTCGCACGATTCGTAATCGTAATTGCCTTGGAGGAGATGATGATGATAATGATGATGATGATGATGATGATGATGATGATTGATGATTATTTTATTATTAATTGAGCTAACATTCTTACCCATCAATGACAACAAAAAATGAACTTTATTAATTATTATTCATAAAAAAAAAGAGACGCACTATAGAGAATTTGTATAATGTTTGGCTATGGTCAGATTAGCTGTCACGACATTAACTACTGAACTCAAAACTCTTGAAAAGCTAATCCTGGGAAAATTCTCTCTCTCTCTCTCTCACAAACACACAAATTTTCACTACCCTATGAATAAACAATGCCTTTTTCGTTTGAACTTTCAAACATTCTCGAGCCTACAAATAAACTGGATTTCTCTCTCTCTCTCTCTCTCTCTCTCTCTCTCTCTCTCTCTCATTAACGTAATTACCTACCCCACATCAGCAACTATACCATTAAACCAAAGGCCAGGCGGAGACGAAGCGTCGGCAACACTCACGTGCTAACTATATCAAATGGCCGCTGGAGTTCAAGGCCGAGACAGAGATCAGCCGAGTTCTCAGCAATTACATCACAGGGGGGGTGGGGGGTAGGGACGGAATCTTTGGGGAGGAGGGGGAAGAAGGGATTTCGGGTGCAATAATTTAGTTAGAAAATAGGTTGAGAAATTTATGAGCTTAATGGTTGTGAAGAGCGTTCATTTTGGCAATCCTGAAATGGTTGGTTTGTCTCTCTCTCTCTCTCTCTCTCTCTTTATCTACCCTACGAATAACAGGAACTCTTTCGTTCGCACGTTCAAACGTTCTCTAGACCGTTCTCTAGCCTATAAATAAACACGATCTCTTTTTCCCTAAAACCTAGATGGTATGTCTCCAGTTATAGTTACCAAAAATCTCTCTCTCTCTCTCTGAGAATAAACATGTGAGTACAGCGATCTTTCCCCAGACAACAACTTCCGTGCGTGGGAAGCGATGTCAAAGTCCCCATAGAAAAAGGCCACCACAATGACCGCTCTTGTATAGTTTTCTCTCTCATTCTTTTCTCCGCCCTGAAATTATCTTCAGGATGTCGAGTTCTGCCTCGGTCCAATTTATGACGATCTTACCAACATGAGCGAGCAACTATACCTGTCTCGTCTGTCTATCTATCTATCTATCTATATATCTATCTATCTATTTGTCTGTCTGTCTGTCTGTCTAGCTAACTACAGGTACCAGTCGCTATCTAGCTAGCTAACTAAAGGTACCAGTGTATCTACCTAGCTAGCTAACTACAGGTACCAGTCTCTCTCTATCTAGCTAACTACAGGTACTAGTCTTTATCTATCTAGCTAACCATAGGTAACAGTCTATTAACTAGACTGTGGAATTTAGTATTCACCATTTGTTAAAACATACACGTCCACACACACAAACACACACACACTTGAAAACACACAAGTGCACACTGTTAATAATGGACTTCTGAGGGCAATTAAATCACTTTCTTCTTCTTATGTATATTTTCTTATGTATAATTTCTTACGTGAAGACTCATCTTACTGTGTTCAGCGCACCTTGAAAAGGTGGAACAATTACACGAAAGTACTCGGTAATTAGGTTTTGCTATTATTTTCTCCTCTTTGTGGGGAGCCTCTTTCAATTATAATATCCAGCGAAAGTTTGGCTCGATCTCTCCGGAGTGTGAGTGAGTGTGTTTATATACATATATATATATATATATATATATATATATATATATATATATATATATATATATATACTGAACATAGGAAGCATTAGGTGTTATCATGCCAGGGCACAATATAACAAGGCGTGATCCGACCTCCAGTTTAAGCGGGGCGCGTGCTAAAATCTACGGTCAAATGGAGCGTTGTTTCACCAACGAAAATTAAAATAAATACGCCATATTTTATTAAAAATTACTTTTCTGTACTGTTTAACATGCGCATTATTTAGTTTTTACATTTTTCATTCTACTAAATAAATCATAAATATCCTATCCTAAAATTCCTGTATCTTTAACTCAATGTAAGACACCTTTTTCAGACCTTTTTAGGCTCTTTCGTAGACCTCTCCTACTAACATTCCCCCCACCCCACGACAAGAAGAACAACAGCAAGAACAACAACAGCAACAAAGTAGTTTGTAGGCTTACTCCCCGAGTAAGAGGAAATCAATTATTCCAAAACAATTGAAACCAATTTCCTTTCCCTTAAAGTAATACCTAACTGGGACATAAAAAAAAACTTCTAACAAACCTCCCAAATTCATAATAAACTACAAACTCACGAACACAACTGAAGCCTTTCAGAGGAGCAAACAATAAAACAAAAAACAAAAACAAAGCAAAAAAACTATAAAAACGGATCGAACGGTAATGAGCCAGCGAGAAAGTTCTTAGTCACACCTGATCGACCTGTGGTTCCTCACATCCGGTCGAGTTAATTGCCACTAATCGCGATAAGTTTCAGCTGCGGAGACTGTCACCAGAATCGACTATCATCACGTGACCACCCTTCCCCTAACTCAGCCGCCCCCCCCCCCCCACCTCCCAAAGTATTTTTGGGGAGTAGCTAATTAGATCCAAGTCTACGGGTGATCTCTCAGATAGTCCAAGACTCCGTGTGTGTGTGTGTAGATGTTTCTATTCAGCTTAATACAGCCGTATATTATGTTGATAACTAAGTTCCTTAAAACTAGAAGAGACCGTATTATTATTATTATTATTATTATTTTCGGAACCGAGCTGTAACTCCTTCTAGCTTTCCTCTCTCTCTCTCTCTCTCTCTCCCTCTCTCTCTCTCTCTCTATATATATATATATATATATATATATAGATATATATCTATATATGTATATATATATATATATATATATATATCTAATTATATATTTATATATATATATATATATATATATATATGATATATTATATATATATATATATATATATATATATATATATATATATATATATATATATATATCTCTTATATATATCTATATTAATATAATATTATCTTGTATAATATTATGTATCTATATATATGTAAATATTAATCTGATCTATATATATATCTATATATATATATATATATATATATATCTATATTATATTAATATATATATATATATCTGATGCCCAGGGTATGGGGCATCAGACCAAGATACAAAAAAATACAGAGAAAGAAGCGGGATGGATATGGTAGGAGCAGCGCTCGACACAGTAACGACTTCACTCACAAAGATCTCATTCGGTTACATGTGACTGAATTCACTGTGATGCAGAGCTTTGTTCGAAGAGCGTTATTAGTCGTAATGACTACAGTTAATCCTCTGTTATTAGTTGTAATCACGGTCGTTATTTATTCTGCCAACAGTTCTTTAGTCTTGGACGTTATCTAATGAAAAGATCTGTCGTATCAATCATAATTATAGGTTTGTGATGGAATAAGAAGGCGTGCTGGCGACAGAGCCAAAAATAGTAATCATCCACTGAATGATGAGAGAGAGAGAGAGAGAGAGAGAGAGAGAGAGAGAGAGAGAGAGAGAGAGAGAGAATGCCTGAAGCAACAATCGTCATTAGTTGGCGCCAAGTCTTAATCAGCACTGAGTGGTAAAATAACAAAATGAGAGAGAGAGAGAGAGAGAGAGAGAGAGAGAGAGAGAGAGAGAGAGAGAGAGAGAATATCAGGGAAAGAGAAAGTGATATCTTGACCCCTACGTGAAAAAAAGGGGAAATACCAAAGTGTAAATGAAAGTACCGTACAACAATCGCCATCTTAGACGTTCCTTGTGAAATCGACCTCTTAAACCCTTCACTCCATATTGTCAGCGATCTTTCCTCGCCCCGAAATGAGAGAGAGAGAGAGAGAGAGAGAGAGAGGAGAGAGAGAGAGAGAGAGAGAGGAGAATCTTTATCTCGCCATTTTATTCTTCTAATCTATTGTTCCTTATCGTGAATGTTAAAGATTTTTTTAAATCTTTTTTTATTATTATTATTATATTCCGGCGTTGTACAACGCCGGAAATGAATAGACAAACACATTCATTTCCCTTTCATTTTAGAATGGATTTATCCACTCAAGCGCCTATTTTCAATGTTTGTATTTGTGAAAACGAGAGCTTGCCAATGCTTTCATAGCGCTACTGTACCTGTATACTGTATTTGCATATATAGCCTGAAAACCCCCAAAAATCTTAAACTACAAAGATCGGGTCAGTCTTGCCGACTTCCTATTATACTATTTAATGAGATAGCTAAGATTATTCTTAAGATTAGAGACAAAATATTCACATCCCTTTTATTATTATTTTTTTCTAGCTGTTACGTAAACTTACCGAAGCATTTCCAAGTCGCGGAATGAATAATATGACAAGCATTTTACTTCCTCGTGATGAGAAAGATGTGAATCAGAGATAACAGAGGAAAAGACATCGAGATTATGTAAGATAGTTTGGTAAACAGTATAAGTTGGAGAGTGCGATCATCTCTCGTTTAATGATATTCGAGCACATAGTTAATTACTGTTTACGCTTATGCGTAGAAACATGAATTTTTTCTTAGGTAAGACCACTTACATCCTTTTTTCGAAACTTTTGCAGTTTAACGGAGCGAATTTAGTATTCGTTCCGGGGAAAAAGTAAAAAATGCGCAGCACACGGCCAATAAAACTCTCTGCCATGGTGGTGTTGTTGGTGCCTGCAGCGCTGCCAGATGTACGAATATGGCTAACTTATCGTAAATAAAAGAAAACAAAAAACAACTCCACGGCTAGAGGGTTGCAATTTGGCACGTATGATGATTGGA
>NC_087211.1:18488424-18510924 GCF_015104395.2 Macrobrachium nipponense | reverse complement strand
GAGAAATGAGCGTGTAATGTGATTTCCACCACGAAAGTAATTTTACGGGCTGCTCTAGGGCCAAGAGCCTGTGCTGGCATAAGGCCAGCTATATCTAAAACAAGTAACTCGGACTTTTTTGTGTCTGAATGAGTGTATATACTTTTTTTTAAAAATTAGTGTGTAGGTAAGCTTTACTATCAAAATTGTAGAATCAATTGGGGATGGAGTGTGTACGGTTTGATATGCTTTGTGTGTGTATATATATATATATATATATATATATATATATATATATATATATATATATATATATATATATATATATACCTCTCGCGGTAGTGTAAGTAGGTAAAGCTTCACTGACTTTCCTGGATTTGAAACGGATCCTGGGTTCGCGTCCCGATCCAGGCAAGTCTATTATCGAGAAAAAATTCCCCTTCGGTTAAAAAGCATGATATGAAAATATATTAATTCCGAGGTTAGAGCGAATTAGATATTAAAGGGCATTGTAGCTCGATTTATATATAATATATAAAATATATAGATATTATATATATAGAGATTATATATACCACATACATACAATAATATACTATATAACCGAGTATATATATAATGTATATAATGTATATATAGATATATATATCTATATATATATATATATATATATATATATATATATATATAGAGAGAGAGAGAGAGAGAGAGAGAGAGAGAGAGAGAGAGAGAGAGAGAGCCCCTACGCTGAAAGGGAAGAGAGAGGCAAATGACTGGAAATTCGAAACACTGGACCGCGACGTACATAATCTCCTTTACTCCTTCCTAGACGCGCAACTCCTGATCTCCTAGACGGATCCTTTCTCCGGCAAAAGCAACTTCGCAGGATTGCGTCATCCTTCAACCATCCGCGCTTGGCGAAATGCTGAGATTTACCCGAGTGTGAAAATGAAATTTCGACTCAGGCTGGCTGCTTTTTTATCTATTTTTATTTCTATATAATTATTTATTTATTTATTATTTATTATTTATTTATTTATTTATTTATTTATTTATTTATTATTTATTTTGGCTTCGTAGATCATCGGTCAAATCCGACATTACATTCAAATTGAACGAAAATATATTCTAAACTGAAGGATTATTTTTGTTCTTCATTTCAACCTTGTTTTTTTTTTATTGTTATATCCATGACGGGGGCAAACTAAACATGACACATGAGTAGAGAATTTCTTGATAATTGTATGTAATTTAAAAGTTATTAAAATTATATATACACATACATGACATATAAATAAGTATATAGCTACATATACTTATATATATGTATTTATATTTAGATAATTATATATATATATAATATCTATATTATATATATATATATATATATATATATACACAGACACACACACACACACACACACACACATATATATATATATATATATATATATATATATATATATATATATATATATATATAAATATTATATATATATATATAATATGATGAAAACCAAACAAGGTGATCTAGAGTACCCTGAATTCGTAATGGACACCTGTTTCAGAAAGTACCGTTAACGACCATACATAATATTTATATCTGAGGGCGTGGATACTTCTATCTGGACCATCGCCTAAAGCAAGACCTTTTAGGACCGGACACCCAGCAACCAATTACATGACGCAGCACTTTCTCTCTCTCTCTCTCTCTCTCTCTCTCTCTCTCTCTCTCTCTCTCTCTCTCTCTCTCTTCTGATCAGCAGCCTCCTCTCGCGTTCTCCTTCTCTATTCTATTTGGCTTTCAGTCAATAGTTTTCCGCTCTCTCTCTCTCTCTCCAAAAAGGCCGCCATGTTTGTTTTTCATCTCTGAGTAACTTTCTAAATATGATATTTCCGTTTAACTTTCTATTTCAATAGACTTGACGATTCTATCAACACTGGTAGGATTATTTCCAATGTCGCTGATAACAAATGTATTACTGTATCTTTATTATTATTATTATTATTATTATTATTATTTTAAAATTAGTCATTCATCTTACCGTACACGAAAACTTAATTTTCGTAACATATTTGCGCATACTTGCGCGGGTGGGTACGTTTATGCTAATTGGAAATATGTTGTTATTATTATTATTATTATTATTATTATTATTATTATTATTATTATTATTATTCATCAAAAATCTCATAATAGCATGAACTCCACTAAAATGGGTGATGAAAATTCATACTGATGTAAGCGTATATATATTTCTAATACTTATCTACACTTAAGCCATTGTGGATTTCTCCATTATTATTATTATTATTATTATTATTATTATTATTATTATTATTATCTTCTACCCAACAAAATTCGGCCTTTCGTCGAACACGCTCGCACCTATACTAAAACCACTCTTAAAACAACCATAAATACTCCTACTGCAAGCAAAGTGAAAACGGACAGGGGAAAGACGTAATCCAAACGCACTACGCGTGAATTGCACGCACGGCTGATCCCGGAAAGGAAGCACAAGCAAGCAAGCAAGCAAGCAGGCGAGGTGAAGGAGATAGCAGAGGCTTGCTGGCTGGTCAAGCAACTTCGAAGGGTCTGGGAATTAACATAAAACTTCCAGCGTCCTGAGAGAAAGTGTTGGGTTAGGCCGGTTGGGGCGTTTTTCGAAAAAGTCGTTTTTCCGAAATTTAAATCTCTCTCTCTCTCTCTCTATCTATCTTTTCGTTTTCCCCAATTAGGAAGAGCAGAAATAGCAGGACGATCAAATGAATATTCTTTTTATTTAAGGTTTTTTTGACGTTATTAATAATTACTCTTTTGGACGATACATTAAAATGGTTAGGTGAATAATATCCGAGTGTTAAAACTCTCTCTCTCTCTCTCTCTCTCTCTCAATCTTCTCGTTTTCCCCAATTAGGAACAGCAGAAATAGCAGGACGATTAAATGGACATTATTCTTTATTTGACGGTTTTTGACATTATCAATCATTACTCTTTGGGACAATACATTAAAATGGTGGATAATACCTGATTAGCGTTTACAGGTTCATTCATACAATTATACATTTGATACACAGTGTGAATAATTTTCTTCTGAATAACTTTCTTCTCGGTGCCCTCTCCGACAACTTTCTACCGTTTCGAACGATAGCAGGCAATTAATGGCGGCCTATTTAGGGCATGAAGTAGGTCTACTAGTAGCCTACTACTGCTGACTCCTCGCTGTGAAAGTACCCAGTTGTCAGTCCGTCCCCTCCCACCAGCAACCCCGACTCCCCCCGACACCTCCAAGACCCAAAAGTCTGGCCTGTCGGGAGAGTTGCTCTTTCCTACACTTAATCTTCTATTATGAGCAGCTTGCTTGGTTGCTTCGTGCTTGCTTCCTCAGTCTTCTTCCCCCTCCCTTCTTCTCGCCCCCCTCCACCCTTTCACCTCCCTCTCTTCTTCCTCCTCCCTTCCTATTTTCTTTTCTCTCCATAAACAACTTTCTAGTGGTTGAATTTCTCTCGCTCTTCCATTTACAACGCTGGTAGTTGAATGCCAGCCCAAGTCGTTATTTTCCTCATTCCATTTTATAAAAGCGACTTATCGAAAGAAATACTATCATAGTTGGAGTGACGCAGGATGTCTTGCAACTGGTACTTCCGAAGTGCAAGCGAAGATGCAATGCATTAAAACTTTAATGCTATTGTCCTTGAATTTGAATGCCTTTATTTTTTTTTATTTTTTAATGACATCTCTTCTTCTGCTTTTCATGTTACCTCTTCTTACTTCACTCTGATGTTCCATATGAAAAGATTTCATCCTCTGAATAATAATGATATTGCAACGTCCAGATGTTGGCAAGGGAGATGGCCGAAACATGTCGACATTAGAGAAAGAACAGAAATAATAAGAAAGTACTGCATTTACGATTTTGTAGCAGAGATCACCATCTATAATCCCATTGTAGTCTACAGATATATATTAAAATAATAATAATAATAATAATAATAATAATAATCAATAATAATAATAATAATAATAATAATAATAATAATAATGCACACAGAAAGGTTGTTGCAAATGCGAGAGAGTGGGTAAAGGTATACCACGCAACATGCCCCACGGCAGAATCATGCCCTCGAGTCGTCATCACACGGAATGGGTATGAATGACATAGGCAAACAACGCATCGACGCATTCAGAAGAGCCGGTGGGAAGTGAAACTGAATGACAAAAGCTTTTTGGGTATGCTCTCTCTCTCTCTCTCTCTCTCTCTCTCTCTCTCTCTCTCTCTCTCTCTCTCTCTCTAACATTCATGAGTAATTGCATGATACTAAGTTATATATAATTATATCTATATATATATATAATATATATATATATATATATATATATATATATATATATATATTATTAATATCAAATAATCAATTTCACATATACACTGCAAAATCAATAAAATATAAAAAAATCAATTTATTAATCAAATTCATTCGTATTAAATAACCACCTCATTTCTACAATGTATTTTGACATCAAGATGTAATACCAAGTGCTTCGCAACGGAAAAAACTATTAAAACGTACTGTCAAAGAAACCAAAAACAAAAAAACCTACCAGAAGAATAATGAATCCATACATGAATGATTCCCAAATAATTCACATTTACCCACACAAATCAGTTAATATTGGGACAATATGTATTAAAACACAGGTACACAGACTCTTACATGATTGATTTAGCTTTTGAACCCACAGACCTTTTACAAAAAAATAAGTCTCACTTCATCTAACAGAACGCTAATATATATATATATATATATATATATAATATATATATATATATATATATATATATATATATATGTATATATAAATAAAACTGCTGAATAACACACCTCTAGATGTGGCTTCGACAATGAATTGAATAAACACGCCACGTCACAGACTAAACAAAGCGCCTTTGATAGGGTACATGCCAATACCCGGCTAGGCCTTGGGGACTTATTGTCTCTACTGTAACCAGAGGCTTTCATTATCATTACTGATCGAATAAGGAATATGGCATTCATGCCCAAGGCCAAGCACTGGGTTCTATGAGGTCATTCAGAGCTGAAAGGGAAACCGACAGTAAGGTTTGAAAGGCGTAACAGGAGGTAAAACTTCAAAGTAGTTGCACTGTGAAACAACTGTTAAGAGAAGGTGGAAAGTCAGATGGAAGAAAGAGAATATGGACGGAAGTAGAGTAAAATGAATCGAAAGGGGTTGCTGCAAAGACGCTCAAATAACGCCTAAACAGTGCACCTCACTGAATATCATTACTGATTAGTTTGGCCTGACACCAACTGGATCTGGTTTGGACATCCTACTCCCGAAGTGACTCTCTTTTTTCAGAAATGTACGAAAGCGGACGAAGCCGCTCCTGGTGAAACTCCTGAGGGCCAAGGCAACTTGTACCTGAGTCAGTCACACAGGCCGGTTCGGACACAGGCACTTTCACTGCCGGAACTTTCATTTATCCGGGACGGACTTCGGCGGAAGAATTCGATGTAACGATTACCTGGAGAGACCGATTACCTGGGGAGCTCAATTACACCCGGGGAACCCGGTTAGGTAAAGGCGTTAAGGGGCCTTGCCTTCTTAATGGAACGGAGAGATTCCACAGTGATCTCAATCGGGAAGTTAATTAACAGGAACACCTTACTCAATTTTGTAAAGAAAATGATTGATTGATTGGTTGACTTACAGGCCATTCAGCGCTGAAACGGAAATTGGCCGTGAAAAGGTTTGGAAGGTGTCACAGGAGGACGACCTCAAAGCAGTTGAAGCACTATGAAAATCAACTATTAAGAGGGCGTGGAAAGTAAGATGGAGGAAAGAGAATATGAATGGAGGTACAGTAAAAGGAATGAAAGGGGGTTGCAGCTAGGGGCCGAAGGGACGCATGAGGTGCACAGACGGCGCTAGGCCCCCCCACCCCTTACGGAGAAGGAAATTATTGTCTTATTATTTTTATTCGAATTGAATAATTCACACGAAATGGAATGTTATATAAAAATTAATATTAAGAAAGTAATATAATCTACAAATTCCCCGAAACAAAAAATTACCGTCTGATTATTTTAGTTTGAATGAAATTATTCGTGTCAATGAAGACATAAAAAATTCTAAGAATATTAAGAAGAAAAAAATCCTTAGAATACATCCGTCTACTTCTATTAGGTTGTACAAAGAGACGATGTTCGTTAAACGTTAAATACAAAAAACCGGTTTTAGATCAATGGATGTGTTTAGGCCTAAAGACCCAAATACCGCCTTCCCGTTAGGCCTATTCATTGAATGCCTGGATGCTGGAACCTTTCAATCAACTACAGCGATGAAACTTATTTTTGTGGCCGAAGAAATCTGCTTACAAATAAAGGGTGCGACAAGAGCGAGAGAACAACCACGACAATAATAATAATAATAAAAACATGAGGGCGGGAAATACAATAAACAAGTCCAATAAACAAGTAAGAGTATAAAAAAAGAAATAACATACTTTGCATCTAGCAAGGACATGTAAATGATATACAAGAGAAATATGATTATCATAATACAATAATCTATCGAATAATAAAGAAAATTCGTCAGTGATTACCTCAATTTGTTCATTAATACTCGTTTCCTTACTGACCGCTAAACACGTCACTGGACTGGATAAGAACGCTACGTAGCCTTCCCCAACGGCCTTTTTTGAATAGAAAAAAAAAATAAAGATGAATACATAAACATATGGTGGAGTGCCGTTTGCACTAGACCACAGCTACAGTAAGGTCTGTTGCAACAAGACGCCAGCGCTAAATACTGCGCAGAAAAACTCTCACAACAGAAACAAGAGTACAGACCTTAGAGTTTCAGTCACTCACACACGAGTATCGTACATCCTGTAACTTTCATCTTTAGCCGTTACGTGTTTTCGACCCAATGCCTGTAATCGTCGGCTGTAACCCTGTAATTTACGGCAGTTTTGATTACATGACATCGAGCCAACGCATCATTTCGCGAAAGAGCAGTTTCATCGTGTGTGATAACTAGCAGTGTGTGTGTGTCTGTATTATATATATATATATATATATATATATATATAATATATATATATATATATATATATATATATATATATAATTTGAAAACTTACCGTAAACACAATGCAGGAAAAGCCGAAATAAAAACCAGCAGAAATTGCAACGCGATATTTTCTGAATGAACCACCCGGCCGGCCGCCCCCCCCAAAACCCCCACGGGATAGATTATTCCTCAGGTAACCTGTCATGTGCAGGTGAGATTCCTTCAACTAACAATGATGGAATTACTGAAGAGCTTATTTTAGAAAAGTACCATAAAAACCAATATTCGGGTATCGTAATTTCTTTTCATTTTCCTTTCCTTTTTTAAGGGACGTACAAAGTTTATGATAAAAAATTGCTTGCATATATATCTATATATATATATATATATATATATATATATATATAACGTATATATTTTTTATTATAAATAAATATTATATATAGAATGTATCTACCATAACATGCACTTAGATATAGCCAAACACCTTACTGAAAAGTGACGTCATCATTCAAATACATTTAGTACACGAAATTTGAAACAACAAAGAATGATCACACCGGACAACAATGAGGAACTACACAATAAAAATCAAGATCTTACTTGGAGGAAAATGCGAATCCAAAAGGAAAAGTAGTAGAAAGTTGAATTCCTCCGTTTATTATTCAGCATTCTCGAAATAAATATGAATATTGTTTAGAACCAAAAAATTGCATGGTTTTCATTTTAATGTCTAAGATGTGGTGCTTCTGTTTCGAGTTTCATTTGAACTTTAGAATATGCAGCTGAGAGCATAACATACATATATATAATATATGTATTATATATATATATATATATATATATATATATATATATATATATATGAATAACTTGATCACGAAGTATATAAAACGTGATGCTATGTATAAATAAAGGTTTATTTATATATATATATATATATATATTATATATATATATATATATATATATATATATATGAGTCTGAACACATCACCGTAATTCATACAAATCAGTCATGTTTAATATCTAATTCGCTCTACCTCAGAATTAATATACTTTCATATATGTTAACTGAAGGGAACCGACGAAATTATTATCAACTAAAAAATTCCCCTTCAGTTAACATATATGAATAAATATATATATATATATATATATATATATATATATATATATATATATATATATAGTACACACACAATTTCAGCATACATGTATGTATGTGTCTGTATATGTATGTATAAGTAGTATATATATATATATATATATATATATATATATATATATATATATATATGTTTTTTTTTTTATCATTTATTCACAAACAATTCAGCGCCTACGACATGAGGCTATTTACCATCGTCTTTAACTTTCTACTGAGGGATGTGCAAGTCCTACTCCTCACGCACATAACCTAAGAATGAATGAATCATTCATAAAATTTAGGTCGTAAAGCCAAGCCCTGGGGCACTCCCTCCCAACCACTCGGCGCTTAAAGGCAGAGAGAAGGGGGAGTTGGAGTTGCTGGACAGAAAAATGACAAGATCCAGATAATAGATAAGAAAAAGGACGACGATTTATAGGTCGAACTAGGAGAAAATCCCAAAGATGAACTGAGAAGTAAATGTTCGAGGTGCTGAACAGCAAGGCCGAAGATAGGAAACGGGAATGCAGGTTTTAAGTAAGAGGTTGAAAAGTGGGGTGCATTAGTAATGCTTACAGTGCACCGCGGGAGATGCACTGATGGCACTACTCCCGTATACTTAAGACCATTTCAGGATCATATCTTTCTCCCTGCCTTACAACACCCACTGTAAAAAATCTTAGATACTAAAAAAAAAAAAAAATAATAATAAAATAAATAAAAACTTGGCTCAAAGATATTCCCAACTAAATAGTCGTCACAATTGAAATATAATTTTTTTTTTTTTTTAAAAGACTTCGTTGGCGTGAAATTCAGAACGCCTGCATTCCAACATTCTGGAGGTAGTAATTCATGACTCCACGTGGAACAGAGTTTTCACTTTTGACGAGTCAGCCAATTTGATTCTGAGATTTTAAACTATTATTATTATTATTATTATTATTATTATTATTATTATTATTATTATTATTATTATTATTATTATGTATTTATTTATTGCATCAGCTGCATATAATATATAGTTTTTTCTCTATCATCTTCAATACTGCATGATTGAAATAGAGGGTCAACTACCCATATTATTATTATTATTATTTCCAATCAACGAAAATCTAAGCATTCAATACAGGGGAATGACGCTGTTACCATTCTTATGATCATTATTATCTCACACAACTGATTCGTCTGCCCGATTAAAAAAAAAAAAAAACTGAAACGATCTACTATAAAAAGGGCAGTAAACAGTTGCCCCTGCCGACGGCCTTTCGAATCAGCAACGGACAATTAAACCCATCTGACAATTGGAGACATCATTATTCATATGATTTTATCTATTTGTGTAAAATAAAAATAATTAAAAAGCAGAAAAAGGTGATATTCGTCTAAAATCGAAAGAACGCGTGTCAATTAGACAACGGTTACAATGATTTTATTTTTACGAAATAAGCATAATGACTAAAGTTACGAAATAAGTATAATGAATAAAGTGACGAAATAAGTATAATGAATAAAGTTACGAAATAAGTATAATGAATAAAGTTATGAAATAAGCATAATGAATAAAGTTACGAAATAAGTATGATGAATAAAGAAACAACACAGGTTCATGTCTGATGTAAATCAGTTCAAGTTGAAGCGGTACTACCTCCTAGTGGTTACAAACTGCCCTCTGGCTGCGAAACATAAAAATGAAAGTTGATTTGGAGAGAGAGAGAGAGAGAGAGAGAGAGAGAGAGAGAGAGAGAGAGAGAGAGGAAAAAAGTCAACATACCCGAATCCGGTCCCTGTTTTCACACGCGAATTTTTCTTCAACTTGGGAAAAAAAAAAAAAAGTCTTTGAATTTGCAGAGCAACAAATAAAGAATGAGGCTTCACACGAATTGAAAAAAAAAAAAAAAACAATCTCAGACAAATGGAATGAAAAGAAGAAAATGAGTGGAAACACAAAACAATTTTTAAAAAATTAGAAGAGCATAGAAGCACTACAACACCATGGCCTATACTCGTGACGTCAGAGCCACTGAAGTGAAACAAGTAATGGGTGAGACAGATATAGTATTATTTTTTCTCCTTGTTTTTTATGATCACTTCCCGAGCCTTTCATTTTGACCTTAACGGAGCCCAGACTGAAAGTGTCCATGCCATTAGCATAACGCCGAGATGCTAGTTTTCTTCGGGGTAGGTAATGGCCGAGGGAGGGGCACAGACGTTCTTCTGGTTTCATGGTTTAATGGTGCCCGGAAACTCTTACAGTTCGAGTTTCATCTTTTGGAGGATAAAAGCGGATTAAGTGACGAATTCTCTCTACATAAAGTGTTTATATATAATATAATATATATATATATATATATATATATATATATATATATATATATATATATATATATATATATATATATATATATATATATATATATATATATATATATATAATATATGAAAGAGAGAAACACAGGTCTGGAGTTTCACTTTTTGCAAGTTCTTTCAGATCGATTTCCTGCTTTCTCCAGCGAACCTAGTCTCTCTCTCTCTCTCTCTAACTCTCCGAGAGAAAAGCAGCCCTGAACTACTTTTTTTTTCCCTCCCCAAATTCTTTGGCATTCAGTCGATGACCTTCGCAACAGCATCCTGCTTTCGTTCTCTGCTGGTTTTTTTTTTTTTTTTTTTTTTTTGCCCCTCCTCCCCTCTCTCTCTCTCTCTCTCTCTCTCTCCTTTTCGCGTCGTTGTTGCATTCTTCTGATTCACTTTCTATTATCAAATAGCATTAGTCTAACATTTTGGAATTTTAGTATTTTATTCCTCACATGTATATATATAAACACACACACACACACACACACATATATATATATATATATATATATATATATTATATGCGCGTATACACATTGTAAATATAACAAGATTTATAAGTCTTTGAGGCGTGCGTACGTCATCGAACTGTGTAAGTAAACTTGACATATTTTCCTCACTAATTCATTATCTCATCAAGCTTTCTTCATTATGAAAAAAATAAGACAAATAATCCCAAAGCTCATTATGGTACAAAATAACAGACGGTAAAATTGAGAGCTAATGTGAATTGCAGCTGGTGGAGACATAGTTGCAGTTTTTACTTTGAAAAAATATTTTTAACTGCTTTTAGGTCCTGACGTATCTTAGGGGTCAAGAAGAAAGGATCAATAAATTGATCGATTAGGGTAAAGGGGCAAACAATTCAATAATTTTGAAAAATAGGGAAGGGAGCTTCCTCTCTATATTTATTCGGTACTCATAGCAGCACAAACACTGTAATGTAGTAGTAGTAGTAGTAGTTTTTGGAACAGTAAAATTTCATTTTTCTTCAAGTTTTGTTTGGGAAGGTTTTACAAGCTCTCTAACAAACGCTTTCGGAGAAAACAAGCAACAAAAAACATACAAAACGTTCTAAAGACCCATACGTAGTTGGTTCTCAAATTAACATTTGTGAAATTGCTTTCTTAACGTACGGAAAAACCACAATATTTACAGAACATTACAATGAATGAGAATCATTAGAAACATCATACCGTGCTGCTAATTATTTCTTGTATTTGAGTAACTGTGTTCAGTAGGTTTAAAAGATACAGAATCGACTAACTTCAGTAATAAAAGGGTAGCATTTTCAAACTCATGCTATAATTTCCTTTGAACTTTTAAATGACAGAACGTTTCCAAATCAAATTTCTGCCCCCCCTCCCCCCCTCCCCCCCCTCTCTCTCTCTCTTTAATTGAAATGTTTAAGCTGTTTTGGTCAAACGCCTCCTGACGCACCAAAATCAAACTAGTTAAGACCTTAGGTTCCAGAACTTTTGGTTTTTATAACAGAAATGCTAAAATCTCATGGTTCGTTTCGTCTTTATTTCGAATGCCTGTTGTATATCTTGTCAAAATGCCTTAACAGTTTCCAAACTGCTCACACTCCCTTTTAGTCCTAGATCCGGGCACCGGGCATCAGATAATACCTAGCTTCCTTTCACCACACATTCAGGGGGACCCGCTACCGTACCCAGCCAACTCTGATAATACCTACACACACACACACACACACACATTGGCTGACTTTCCAACCCGAGTAAGAATGAAATGCAGAAAATTTGATCTCAAATGGTCAGTAAAAAAAATACCCGAAAAAAACGAGCACAGGGAGGGGTCTCTCTTTCTCTCTCTCTCTTTGACTTGCGCCGAAAGCTTTCACTTCGTAACCTGTTTTCTACGACGTCCACTTTTTTTTTATATTTGCTCTCTCTCTCTCTGACTTACTTTTTTCAAATTAAAGTTCGCCTTATGAGATTATACATAACCAGACGATCTTCTCCCCCCACCTCTCTCTCTCTCCAACTTATTTTTTCATATCAAATTAAAGTTCTCCTTACGAGATAATACATAACCAGACGATCTTACCCTCATTCCCTTCTCTCTCTCTCCTATAATGGACAATTTATTTTTATTATTATTTTTTTTAATCTGATGTCACTTTTCTATATGAGATAACAGAATGTCTATCCTCTCCCAAAAATAAATCCTTGCATGCCCTTTTCAAAAGAATTTCCATTAAATACCTTTCGATGATTTACAATACTACTGCTGTTACAACTACCGATACTAATAATCAGAATAATAATTTAGCGTCGCAAACTTTGTTAGTTTTCATTGCAAATTTTCACTTTAACTTATTTCCGACTAAACAGAAGCAATAATGGAGGTACGGACGTTTATATATATATATATATATATATATATATATATATATATATATATATATATATATATGTGTGTGTGTGTGTGTGTGTGTATATGTATATATATACACACACACACACATATATATATTATATATATATATATATATATATATATATATATATATAATATGCACACACATTCACACAGACATCAAGAAAGACTTTTGCATGCCCTGTGTACATTTGCACACATTAAAAGGTAAACAACAGCTACCGCCTTGTGACATTCAAGTTTCCCCCGAGAACTAAGGCTGCTTGTATTAGATAGATACACCCCAAAAGGCCTTCTTTTAAAATCATGTGCAAACTTTCCCTTGTGAAGTTAATTATTTTTTCTTTAAGTGTGAATTACTTTCAAAGACAAAAACTCTTCAATGCAACTGGCATTGCCAATATCAGTACTTCTGCTTTGACTTTGTTTTCGTTTCTGTTCAGTAAGCTACAACCTCGTTCTTGTTGCATTGAAACAACAGCATGTGAACGCTTCATGAGAACACACTGCCCCTTATCTCTGGTGTCTCCTCGTAACGTTTGTTGTCTTCTCTTTGCCAGGTGACGCTGGGCGTCTTCTGCCTGGTGGTGACTACGCATCCAGCCAAGGCCTCGAGGACGAAACGGACGATCGGAGACTGGTTTTCGAAGCTCTGGAAAGGATGGAAGAAAGAGCCCGAACCTGATTACGACGAACCCATCTATGTCGCCGTTCCGCAGCCCGTCTACCAACCTCCACCCATCAAACCCCACTACGGTCCACCCCCGGCCATCCACGCCCCACCGACAAGCTACCACGCACCTCCGATCCACCTCCACCATGGAGGAGGATATGGCGGAGGCGCTCCTATTGGAGGACTTGGTCTAGGAGGAGGGCATGGCATAGGTGGTGGTATAGGCGGGGGCATCGGTGGTGGCATTGGTGGGGGCATTGGTGGAGGGTATGGCATTGGAGGAGGACACGCTATAGGAGGTGGCCTTCCTATAGGTGGACATGGAAAGGGTCATGCCATAGGAGGACATGGAAAAGGTCTTGGCATAGGTGTTGGACATGGAGTAGGAGTAGGGCATGGAGTAGGGCATGCTATAGGAGGTCATGGGAAAGGGCACGCCATTGGCGGCCATGGGAAAGGGCACGCTATTGGTGGTCATGGAAAAGGAATTCCCCATGGATTTGGTCCAGTCAAGGATTCAGACATTCTCCACGGAGGCAAAGGAGGCCTCGGAGGCCACGGAGGTCACGGAGGCCTCGGAGGAGGCCACGGAGGCCTCGGAGGAGGCCATGCACACCACGCTGCCCCAGTCATTTCAGACACATACCATGCTCCTTCAGTGCCAGTGATCTCCGACTCATACAGTGCTCCCGTAGCTCCGGTGATCTCCGATTCCTACAGTGCTCCTGCAGTTCCAATTATTGAAGATTCCTACAGTGCACCATCAATTCCCATATCTTCTCCAATCGCGCCACCAGTCGTTCACGCACACGTGGGTGCCCCCGTTGGCGGTGTTGCAGAACCAAGCAATGATTATCGCGCTCCACCTTCGTTCCCTCCACCCATGGCAGCTCATGGATCTTCATCCTCCTCCTACTTGGAAGGAAGCTTCCAACCATCACAGCCTCTCCCAGTTGAACCAATTGTACCAGGTCCAGATGCTCTTGGACCAGTTGTCCCAGCACCATCTCTGCCAGCGCCACCTGCACCTCTTTATGACCTTCCCCTAGGACCTGATGGTCCAGGTGCAGTGTTTGACGGTGCCCCAGCACATGTTGACATTCTTCCCCCAGCACCTCTTGCCCTAGAAACTGATGCTGTGAATGCAGCATCCTTCGCTGCTGGCAAAGAAGCAGTTGGCATCGGTGGTGGTATTGATATTGGAGATTCGTACGCTGCACCAACTCTGGACCTCACATATGGATCACAGTTAGGACCTGATGACCCTATAATCGAAATTGTATTCCAAGATGGAGAGCCTGCTCCTGCTCCACCTCCTCCAATAATTGACCCTGAGCTTTTTGCCCTTCAGGATGATGATGTTGAAGTTTATTTCATTGAATATTCTCCAGGTGATAATATTGATGATATAGCTGCTCTGAGCTTAGACGGGGCCCAACCTGCCATTCTTCATGACTTACCCCAAGATTTGCCCATTGACCTCCGTTCACAGCTGATGGGCTCAGGCATACTTGATGATGCTGAAATCCAAGTCATCGACTTAGATGATGCTCTATCTGACAACATCCTGGATCCACACACTCGCACTGCTCTCGAAGCTGCTTTTGGAGCAGAGAGTCGTTTAAGTAAATCAGTTGTTCCTGCCCCAAAAGGTGATGTAGAGGTAAAAGTGCACCGACTGGCCAATGAAAAAGGTTCACCTGAATCCACTGCAGAACTACTGTCCCGACTTCAAAACTACCGTGAGGGACGTTTCATAGGTTTGGTCAAAACTGGTACCAATGACACAAGGAGGTTTTTACCACTCACTGTAGATGGGGAAAAAATTCCACTGCCCAACTCCCTTGACCTCAGTGGACAGAAAGTAGCTGAAGTCCTCGTTGTAGCCTCAAATGATGGAGAGGATGTTGGTGATGATGATGGTAACGACAATGAAGCCAAAAAACTTCCACCACCAGCTAACACAAACAATCCCGAGCATAACCTAGTGTCAGAAGCTTCAAACCTAAAACCAGTCAAAGTAGCTGCAGAGGTCATTGCGGAAGGCCTCGACCGCCAATGGCACGGTGACCCCAATGACTGGCGCCCAGTTTGGAATTAAAGAGTAACGGCATTTTTTCACATAATGAAAGAACTTGGAGCATTCTTGGTTTAGTTTAAGGAAATCAGAGTTACCTTCCTCCTGCGATGCGGGAGGAAGTATTAAATGTTTCAGTCTGCCACTGAGTTTCTCGAGTTTTGACATCATTCTCTATTACTTTTGTTTAATTAAGACACTTACTCTGAATGTTTGTTTTATTACTTTTTTATATTTAACTAGAAATAATGTCATGAAGATGTAGCTTTGATGTTACTTCATGTTTCCTCGCTCGTGAGTATCTCACGAGATAGCCTCACCCAGTCCTTGTCACAGCACGAATGTTCTTAAGTGAGTGTCGTTGTTGTCTTCCTCATCATCACCTCCACCACAACCACCTCATCCTCATCGTCACCGCCATCAGTCCCTCTGTCAACCCCACTTTTCGTCACGAGAGCGAGCCATGTTCTCACCAAAGAGTTTATAACCAGTATGAATGAGTCTTCCCTTCAGGCGTGCCTAGTGCAGCAGCGCTTGGAATGTCAGGCTGCCCAGTTTCTCTTTCAAGCTTTTCACCCGACTTCCAAATTCTGCAGCTCATATATTTAAAGTGTCACACCCCCTGCATGTCACATCCAAATGAAATCTATAGTCTTCCATACTTTTGTCATAAATGTTGGTTTCTCTTAATACGTCAGAGATGTGTTGCTTCTTCTTGATCATACTCACAGTATCCATGCCCAATCATTCTATAGCTATTAAACCGAGCTGTAAATACCGCTTTGTTAGACTATTGAACATATCTCCAGTATTCATAAGCCTTTTTAATTAGTCAGGTTCAGGACGTCTGTCCAATATCCTTCTTGTCTAAGGAAAGTATTTAATGTCATAACAAAGAAAAGTATTTTATAGGAATACCAGTTGATTAAAAACTTCTGAAGGCCATAATTCAAGTTAAGTACATTTTGATACTTCAAAATACGTCATAGCTGTGGACAAGGCATTCCTGTAAATACTGTTTGCCAACCTTGTTCACTGCCAAAATAAGATGTAACTGATTCCATTACAGATATTTTTCTAACAGAGTTGTAAATAAAGTTATATCAATATTTTCTTGCCAGATGTTTTCAAACTTTTTTTTCTTTCTCTGTTTCCGTTTTGACTGGGAATTTTTGGGTGCATCTAGTAACTTGTTCCGTATCTAAAAGTTGAATTAGGTTATGTTCCAAAATCTCCTACCTACCATTCATGGTTACTGATTAAGGGAGTGTAAGCTTATGTGAATAATGTAAAAGAGTCAATTAATCTATGTATAAGAAATTCTATCTTTATGTGTTCAGTTGCTCAAATGGTTCTTACCTTTCTGCAGGCAGAAAAAAATTGCAGTCATATTATTTTTGATAAATATTATGAACTGAATGAAATTTTGTCATGTACAGTAATTTAAATGAATAAATATACTTAATCAAAAGACTTTTATTGACATACCTTGGTTGAAATTGCGATATGACGAGGCTGACATTATTATTCATTACAGAAACTGAGCCCCAAAACAATTAGTAGGCACATTTTTGTCCTTATTTCTTAGCCTAACGAGAATTCTGAGTTCAGTTCTCATACTTCACTTCAAGAAGTTGGCCAGCTAAGACAGATGATATCAAGAGGAACGGACATAAAGTAAAACCCCACAAACACCAAGCCAGTGTTAACTACTGGGCAAGTCGCCACCGAAATTAAGGAGCTGGTTTGTACAGCCAACCAAGTGACCTGGCCCCTAAGAAGTGTGGTAAGGTGTTCAAGGAATAAAGATACCTAACCAAGCAAGACGATTGGCCGTCTCTAATTAATTTATATTTTTTTTTTACTCGGTGCGTGTTCTAATGAGTATCAAACTCCAATAAGTTTATACTCTTGGGCAAAGAGCGTCCCCCCGACAACCCCCTAGAAACATGCATTTGCATGTAAAACCTCTCTATGGGAAAAATACACTTGGCAACAACACCTGACGACAAAGATCACCCAAAATATCATAACGGATGAATCGAAGCTCTGAGGACAAACTGCTCACCCAAGAACAGAAAAAATAAGGCCCAAGGGATTAAACAAACAGATAAATTGGAATCTGAATATAGAATTTATGCCAAATGCCAATCCCTAGGACCCATGAGGTCATTCAAGACTGAGAGCGATGTTGAAAGTAAGTGAGGTTTGAAAGGCGTAACAGGAGGAAAACCTCGAGGCTGCACCAAGAAACAATCGTCAGGAGAGGGCGGAGAGCAAGATGGAAGAAAGAATATGAAAGGAGGTACAGAAAAAGGTATGAAAGTGGTTGCAACCTAGGGTCAAATGGAAGTTGCAAAAAAAAAAAAAAAAAAAAAAAAAAAAAAAAAAAAAAAAAACCTAATTCACACAGTGCCAATGTGAGTTCCACTAACAGCATTGCCCCCACTAGCAAACATATGTATGTATACAGAAATTATGTATGATAAATTCGTAAAGTAACTAAGTCTATAGGCATAACCAGCCCTGTTTCAAGGGCAGAACCAGTTCCATTTCAGGGAATCCCTTCTCACCCCCACCCCCTTTGGAGTGGGGGAAGGTAGGATGAAACCCCATTATAAACCATCTTAGGAGTCCCCATTATAACCCTGCCAAGTTTCATGCCCATCAGACCAGTCGTTTGGCCGTGATTAAATGACAGACGGACGGACAGACATAACGCCCATTATAGTAAGATTACCCCCATATGGGGAAGAAACAGATAAAGAAATGAAGATAATAAATGAGACGACGACACACTGCCAAAAACACAGATGTACCCGAGTCACAACATAACATAAGAATGGTGCTTCTGCCACGCTTAAATTGACGAGAATGAGTCTCAATAGCACAGAATAAAGTCCACCCCACAATTTTGCAGAAGAGGGAACCAAGCACCTCTTCCGCGCCGGTTCAAGACCCATGGTATGTGCTGGCATAAGGCCAGCTTAATCCAAAACCGAACAAATGACCAATGGAGCCGGGAAGGTGCGACACCTTGAGAGAGCTCACTGCTCACTTACTGAACTGGTTCAGATTATGCCGGCCTTATGCCATCAACGTCCTTCACTCTAAGGCGACCCGTTACAGTAATAAAAGTTGTTAAAGGGACTGCGAGGCTAGTGTGAGTATTTGGTCTCGTTACAACAAACCTAGACGACTGAACCGAAATGAACACGTCCATACCAACTCCACGACACAATTTTTTTCCATGTGGAGGCCGATGGGGCTGGCTGCTAAATGATCTTACTTACTTAAACATGAGGTAAAGTGAAATTACTTAGGAACTAATTGAATGTCATCAGTAAAACGGTAGGAAACAAAGACGAAAATAACCATTCAAATGCAAAAATAAACATAGCTAAATATACACTTAAACAGCAGAAGAAGTAAAACATTCCAAGGCCAGATAAAAGTACTACTTACAAAGTTCACATTCCTATGAATCAAAATAAACACACTTAGACAGGAGTATAAGAGAAAAATCCAAGGCTACAAATACATACCCACTAACAGTTGGCATTCTTATGAGGAATCAGAATACACATTTAAACAGTAATATAGTAAAGTAATATAGTAAACAAAAACAAAACAAAAACAATACCCGAGACTTAATGAAGGTGCTACTTACAAAGTTCACACCCTATGATGAATCGTAAGTTCCGGTTAGGCCATGTGCTATACTATCAGCAACAGTCCCCCTGACACATGGAACTTGAAAACAGACATAACCGAAAACCATTCACAGTTTTAGGTGGTTACTTCCCACAGTTCTAGGCCACGTTTGTTCGTTCATGAAATTCGAGTAAACTGTCACATCATTGAAAAGGAATAAACAGAATTCCATTGCAACAATATCCATGAAAAGCTTTTCCAAATCAACAATAGATATCAAAATTGAACAGAATATAGAATTTAGGCCAAAGGCCAAGCACTGGGACCTATGAGGTCATTCAGCGCTGAAAGGGGTACTGAGAGTAAGAAGGTTTGAAAGGTGCAAAAGGAGGAAAACCTCGAAGCAGCTGCATTATGAAACAATTGTTAGAGAAGGTGGAAAGTCAGATGGAAGATAGAAAAAATGAACAAAGGTAGTTAAAGGAATGATGAAGGTTGCAGCTGGGAGCCGAAGGGACGCTGCACAGTGGGCCAGAACAGCAATTTTTTGGACAAAATTATTTTTTGCTTTCACATCCAAGTATTATTTATCATTTTCTATTATAAACGTTTAGAGTATTGTATTTACAAGCATACGTGAATAATATGAGTGATACGTTTACCCATTTTTTGTGTATTTGGAAAAATATAGTTAGAACTATATAACCTTTATAATACCTTTATTCGAAAAGATAAGAATAAAAATATAAAAAAATAAGATTATTTCTATCAAATGCTGTCTTTGAAGATTTTACAATATAAATTATTTAATGAACGTAAAGAATAACATTTTGGTTATCTATTATACTATAGTAATATGAATATACGTAGAAATAAAAGCATTTAATCTATTTTTAAAAAAATCTAAAATAACAAGGAATTTTAACTCTTATTAAGACTACATGATACAAATCAAAGGGTATTTTGGACGATTAGATTTTTACTTTCTTCGGGTAGTTCAGTTTTTACAGGTCTGTCTACTTTTCTTAGAGAACTTACCAAGGGATCAGATGGACAAAGTAATTTAAATCTTCATTGGTCTTTATTCGTGATGTTTTCATTGTGAAAGATTCCCTAAACTTCTTGAATTCTTTATCCTTTGCTTCTTGTGCCTCCTCAAATAATATGCCAATTGGTAGATTGAAGTGCATATCACCGAAACACCATGAATTAACAACCGATGCAAGCTTTGGGGCATGTAGTACCAGTTATATATTTTTTACATAACATTTGGCAGTGTCCAAGCAAAACTTTTCAAATTTATCTGCATCGATATCAAGACCAGATGACATTGTTGGTAAAATCAAATATAGTTTATAAACAGGACTGATCAAGGCCAGTGATTTCGAATGCAATTTCTGCATTCTTGAAAAACCTGCGAGCAGTATTCCCATCGATAGATGTAGCATTCTTATAGTCTCATTTTTAGTTTCATTTGAGAAGTTCATTTATGGATGAGTAACGAGAAGTGAATTTCCAGCACCAGAAAAACACTTCTCTAACTCTTCATTGGAACCAGGGATAGATCTCAGAATCACAGGATTGGTTTTAAGTGCTTTGCTATTGACCCACTGATGATCTCTATTGCAAATTAGTAATTTTAGTATAAGCAGTAAAGATTTCCTTATGCAATGGCTCCATGACTTTCCTAATTTACAGGTTCTAGATATTTTCCTGCCCTAAACCAAGCTAATCCTTTGAACAACCTTAAAATCCAAAACTAGCAACCCAACCCCCTTCAACTTTTTAGGCTTGGATCCAAACCCCTTGAAAACACCATGTAGTATTAAGATGATAAGTACCTACTCGTTGGCAGCTCTGGTCACCTTATGCCGTTTGGTTACTCAGACTCGGCGGTTGAATGGCGCCATGATAGGGGAGGTAGCGCTTCAGTAACTTATTATTGCCCACAAAAGCTCGAAGTGCAAATTGGTGCAAAGAAAAGAAATATTTTCCCTTTCTGCACAAGTTCTAGTATAATAAAATCCATAAGAGATACGAAGCAAATGCAAGCGAAAAAATTGCCGCATACTTTATTTTTGTTAAATAAACAATATTTGAAGTACTTTTGTATATATCTATATAACATGGATTAGTTGCATGTTATGCACAATATTTGAAATGCTTAGTCACAGAAATAACAAGTAGTAAACTCTCTTATAAACTAATGAAACACAGACCTAATATCACAGATGCTACATGCAAACAATTCTGATGTAGACTAATCACTAGCATACTGGGAGAAAATGTACTTAGCCGATTGCGTCTAAAAACCATAGTGCCAGTCTAACCCATACTCCTTAGATAATAATATAATATACGGTTCCCTTTCTAAAAACTATTCTAATTTACGTTTTTAATACAATTTTGATAAAACTAAACAATAATTTTTTTGGTTTTTGTCCACCTCCTGGTCCACTGTGCGCTGCAAAGAACCTTAAGTAATGCCTACAGTGCACCTCACCTGACCGCACTAACCCCCTACGGAACAAAAGACATCAAAATGAACATGATGATGGCCACAACAATATGGGTACTACGCTTGCAGGAAAGAACAATGCATAACTAAGGGA
Organism: Macrobrachium nipponense; assembly: GCF_015104395.2. Taxonomy (NCBI): domain Eukaryota; kingdom Metazoa; phylum Arthropoda; class Malacostraca; order Decapoda; family Palaemonidae; genus Macrobrachium; species Macrobrachium nipponense. The sequence goes on along the minus strand of NC_087211.1, from coordinate 18,488,928 downwards.
ATACAGTCAGTAACAAATAAATGATTTTTAGTCAGACCAAGAAACAAACAAATATATATGAATAAATAATGTGTACAAGGAAAGGAAAGTCTGAAAGCTGATCCCTCGTTATAAACAGGCGTTTGGAATCCTAAATGATCAGATAAGAGATTGATCATTCCTACCTCTGTCTCTCTCTCTCTCCTTTCTCTAAGTTAAATGTACTTGAGAGAGACGAACGGCCCATCTCGACTGTCTCTAGACAGCTGACTGTCACAGGTGGGATTTGCAAGTAATGATAAAAAATAAGCAAAATTCTGAGTTACCTTGATCATTTTAGCGAACACTCGTTTGTTTTTACGCAAACACAAGCTCAATGTAGACAGACTACTGGATGGATTTGCAAGTGTAAAATAAATGTAGCTACTGAGGTTATTTGGGGAGTTATTATGCATCATCACAATAGATTGTCATTCAATATATATATATATATATATATATATATATATATATATATATATGCAG
>NC_087211.1:18280924-18480924 GCF_015104395.2 Macrobrachium nipponense | reverse complement strand
GTATGAAATCCCCGACGCATCAATACAAGTATTGTCATATAGAAACGGATGTGGGAACGCCTACAGTGTAGGGGGACACCACCTCCCAGACGAATTGGATACATTGTTACCAACAATCTTATTACTTTCAATTAACTTAACCTAACTTAACCTAGTTGGCCGTGTTTCCTAACGGGGGGGGGTGGAACCCCCTCATGTGTAAAATGAAACTGGTGTCCCCTTAAACTGTAGTTAACCCCGGATGTGTTTCAGCAAAAACTCCTCTAAGTAATTCTGCCTTTATCTTATAAAATTCATAGGCCTATGTGTTTTTCTCATTAAAGATTTGTTATAGTTAAACATATATGTTAAGTTAAATATATCTTTTGATTCGATTCTGCCATCCTGAACATAACATAGGCCTACGAGTTAAAAATTATCATCTCGCTATTCGGGCAAAAATTATGACAAATATCTATGCTTATTGTTCAGTAAACAACATCAACTACCGAAGTCAAGGCCACAAAAATGCACTTGGATGAAAAAGTACGATGAGGTTGCACATTGTATGGCACAGTGGCATTGGCCATATATACTTAAGACATCATAGTAAGAAAACCTACGTCATATTATCACTGTTAATACAATTTAGACCTATCATTAAATTCAAGCTCATAAAAACATATGAAGCAATAGAAATATTTATTCATAAACTGCATTATCGTCCAATAATTATAATGAATAAAATATGTAATTATTTTCTCCATTAAATCTATTCTTAACCTATTTTTACAAATTAAAATACAAATGTAGGATAGACTATGTTTTGACCTAAACCTCATTTTATAATCAATTTGGAAAATTAAAAAATTGTCAGATTTAATCTTCTTATAAAGACTAGGAGTGTGCTGAAGTTTTGGCTATGGCATGCCAAAGCTTCGGCAGTTTTGCTTGGACTAAGGCAATATGTTCTGAAGCTTTGGCTTCGGCAAATCATTTTCAATTTAGCTTAACACTATTAGGCTACTGTATTTTGATTACTGAAAGTATCCGAGTATTTTGCAATTTTTGAAAGCTTATTTTTCAGCCCTGAAATCAAGGGTTACAGATTAGCCTCCACGAGGTATACTTTCCACTATATGAAATTTCTAGGCCTAGGCTAGGCTTATATGTGTAAAAGTTTGACATGCAATCAGACTCGTGGACCTAAAATTGTCATTCAGTCATAGTTGGGATATCAGCCGAAGTTTAGGTTTTGGTGAAGAGATTTCGGTCGAAGCTTTGCACCCGGAATGAAGTCACATCACCAAAATTATAGGTTTATATTAAAAAAATCATTAAAAAATAAAAATAATTTTCAAATTCACCCAAATTTTAAATCATAAATAACTTTTAAACAACATATACCATAGCCTCTTTTCAAGTTAAATTTCAAGCAAAACTGTTACATGTTGATTACCATTGAAGCATAGACCTCTCATGACAATTTCAGATTCTGATGAGCCAGAAGAGCAAGAAATTGAAAGCCTCAGAAATCCAGGACCACCAGATACTGAAATTGTTTCAAGTTCTAGTTCGGTATCTCAGTTAGGCCTAACTAGAAGTTCCTCTGACCCTTGCACCAGTACACAAATGATTATTGATAGCTCTAGTTTGAGACTTTCTTACAAGTCTGATAAAAACTTGAAAAGATCAGCTGAATCAAAGGAACAGGTAAAATTAAAAAGAAAAATAGAAGGACACCAACTAGACAGATATTTTATAAAGACAAGTGAAAAAGAAAAACAACGTTTTGATAAGCAGCTAGCTAGATATTTATATGCAACAAACAGTAGCATTAGAACAGTAGAGAACCCTCAGTTTCTAAAATTTGTTGAAATGATACGCCCAGGATACAAAGTAACTACAAGGAAACAAATTGGTGAAACAATTTTGAATGGAGTTTATGATGAGGAGATTACTAAAGGGAAACTTCTTTTGAAAGGTCAGATTGTTTCAATGGATTTTTTTTTTGATGGCTGGAGCAATATCCATAATGAGCCAGTTGTGTGTGTGTCAGTTATCGATGAAAATTCAGTTTTTCTTGGTGAAGACTGTTGATACGTCTGGTCAAAAGCATGATGTAACATACTTAACTAGTCTTGCTACCAAAGTAATAAAGGAAGCATCTCAGGAGTCTGATGTACGGGTGCGCAGTTTTGTAACAGACAATGCTGCTAATATGAAAGCCACGAGGAAATAATTTAAAAATGAGCTTGGCTGTAGCATTGCAACCTATGGATGTTCTTCACACATTGCTAACTTATTAGCTCATGATTTACATATACCAAATGTGAAATCCCATGTGGTACAAATTATAAAGTGTATGTCAGGAATACTCATCTTCCTACAGCAAGATACAAGGAAGCAGGCGGTAAAAAGCTGATAATGCCCGTTGAAACAAGGTGGAACTCTGTGTATGAGTTTGGAATCCTATCTTCAAAACTGGCCAATCTTGGCATCCATTGCTCTAGATGAACCCATTACTTCAAAGATTATGAACATGAACATTAAAAGCAATGCAAAAGATTTAGCCCACCAACTTAAACCTGTATCTACTGCCCTATCTAATTTACAAAGTGACAAGTGTAAAATAAGCGATGCAGTGAAGATTTGGAAAAATCTTGTCCTTGAACTCAAGCAAATACTTCCTAAAAAAGAAATAGAGAAAGTCAAGAAAAGATATGATCAAGCAATTACAGATTATCATCTTCTTGCTTACTTACCGGATCCCCATTTCCAAAAGGACGTGGAAAACATGCCAGAAGATGAAGTCTAAAGCAATGTCTTTAGCAGAAGAGGAATACCCAGAAGTGATACCAATAATACTTAAAATGAAAGCAAAAGCATTTCCTTTCGACAAAGCCTACATGTTTGAGTCTTTAGTCATTTCTCATCTTACCCCTTGCTCCTGGTGGCGTGCATTAAAAGGCAAAATTGATATTAGAGTGATAGAAGATATCTGTGGTTTGCTTAATGGAGTTGCTTCAAGTGCAAGCGTTGAGGGAAATTTTTCTACTTTTGGTACGGAACACTCCAAATTCAGAAACAGACTGGGAATCGAAAAGGCTGCGAAGTTGGGTTTTTTACACAAAGTTTTAAACAAAGATTATAATGTAGATGAAACAGACTAGTTTGTTTATGTATTGTAGTGTTTGCATTTCCAGTGTTGATCAAGTTACCTTGACATTGAAATTTTTACTATATAAACCAATTTTGACTGAAAAATTATGCATGGTCAGAGGGTAGGATCTGGATGAAAGACAATTTATTTTTCTCATGTATTACAAGTCTTTTATTATTATTATTATTATTATTATTATTATTATTATTATTAGTCTTTAAAATTGTAGTTTGATTTGATTTTTATTTTTGTTAACCACTGCTAACATTTTTGGTTATCGCCACCAAATGGTGTTTATTTTTTAAATTTTTCTTATTTATTTGAATCAGTCGTTTTGACCAAGGTACTTGAACTAGATGTGAATAACTGATTTTTTTTTCTTCATATATACCTGTGCTACATTTGTAGTTTAACACCAAATGGTGTTTATTTTTGAAAATTTTTCTTTATTTGAATGTCTTTTTCACCTATTTCAACTTGAATAATTGCTCTCTCTCTCTGAAGCTATGATTAACATGATTGTTTCTTTTTATATAAACTCCAACCAACCCCCCCTTTTTTTTTCCCCCCTTTTTTCTTAAAGATATAAAATAATTTACAAATTTCTTTTAACCTAATTAGCTGAGGTTTTTACCAATTGTATGAATATTTCAGTTACATCAAATGTCATATTATGGCACGGTAACACAAATATACTGTAAGATAGTTACAATTCAGAATGTTTTAGTAGGCTAAACAAAGTAAACATTAACATTGCCAATTTTATTTGAAAATCCAAGTAACTGATAAAAAGCCAAAGCCAAAAGTTGCCAAAAAATATAGTTACCCTAAAATAAAAGTTATAAAGGAAACCATGACGACCAAAAAATACTAAAAAAAAACAAACATAAAACCAAATAAAACCATGGTTTAAACCATTTGGTTTAAACCGCCAACCCTGTATATATATATATATATATATATATATATATATATATATATATATATATATATATATATATATATATATATATATTACATAAAATCAAGTAACTTATGTATTTTAACGGGAATGTACAGAAAAACGTTAACTGCAACAACTTCGTTAATCCATTCCTAACCACTTCTGTCTTTAACATTTTTTAATTTATTTTTTATATAAGCAAAGTCCCTGCTTATTACCAATGTCGACGCAGAAAGTAAATTTACATACGCTCCTCTCTCTCTCTCTTCCCACGATGACAGCTGATTCGTCTACAAATCTCTTCCTTGTCATCCTTTAACCATGTCAAGGGAATGAGTCACGGAGCATCTCTGTAGAGTCTACAGGGATGTGACATTCGTCTACAGTGTAGACTGTAGACCAATATCACTCGCTACTTCTCCGTCCGTCTCTTACCCAACCAATGTTTTCGGCATCGCAATAACTAAGGTCCAGTGGGAATATGGGCTGTGACCATCGACACATAAATTAAGAACTAATGACTATAGTAGATTCACTTCAACCGTGCATCTGATGTCTCGGCCAGTCCCTTACGACGCTCCTGATTGGCTGTTGATAAGCCAATCACAGGGCTGGAAACTCTGTCTCTCTCGAGAGTTCACATAGGCAGGATGTATGTTCCACCTCCCTCCCCTGAAAGACGTATCCCTCAGGAGAGGTGGAACATAGAACCTAACCATGGTTTTATATATATATATATATATATATATATATATATATATATATAGATATATATATATATATATATATATATATATATCTGTGTGTGTGTGTGTGTGTGTGATATTACATCAAGAAAATATGGGACGTGATGAATATTATATAAAGACAAAATCCATATACAAATCATATACTATATATTTTGTATATATGAATATATGCAATATAGTTATTAAGTCGATCTAAGTAAAGATTTTAACGTAAATTTGAGCTTTCATGTCTTCTCAAAAACGTTCATGGTAATGAGTACGTTGTTTGCATCTTCTACGTCGCCAAATATGACAAGTTCATTACCATGATCTTGCTTTCCATTGGGACAGATTTTCCTCGCATACAGTTACCATCATCAGTTATTTGTTCCAAATTGAAGAGGCCTTATGGCAGCACTGGTCCTTACCCAAAGGTAAACCTATTTATTGGTGGTGGGTTACACGATCAGATTCCAGATTCGGTTAAGCCTGTGGCCACCACGTAAGAGGATTTATCTAAATGAATGCATATTTTGAGCCCACAATTATAAATCTCACTCTTGTATTGGAATTTAATGATAAATCTGGTTAGTTCAAGAGTCCAGAGGTCTATACCAGACCCCTTCCACTCATGGTCACTAGTGCATTTTCATACAATTTCATCTTTATCAAATATTAGACGGTAGCATCATAATTATGGTGTTCCACAATATACGTGACTGAACTTAAAAATAGAGACCCCATCCAAATCTCCAATCCACGTACTTCGACTGGACTTCAGTTTGGGGTACTTGACAAAGAAAACGGACCTAAACATTTATCATAGAAAATGATTTTGCTCCTTATTTATGGGTAACTTACTTCTTTGAAGTTTCAGTAGAAAACCCAAACGGACAGTCTATAGATTATAAACCCAAGAGGGTTCCCAAAGGAAACCAGCCTCCAGAGAGAGAGAGAGAGAGAGAGAGAGAGAGAAGAGAGAGAGAGAGAGAGAGAGAGAGAGAGAGAGAGAGAGAGAGAGAGAGAGAGAGGATAAGGTGATAAGTAAACAAATATGAGAGAACAAAAAATAATACCGATACAGCTGAAATTCAGGAGACGTCAGCAGAGAGCAGGAATGAAATTGCTCCTTGCTTAAATATTTGGAGGGCAGAAGATTCCACCACTGCACTAGGCAAACTATTCGACATTTTAATTGTGGCTAAGATAAAACGCCTAGCAAACTGTGTATTAAAACTAATACTTTAAAACGTCACACTGCTACAGCAACCTACTCAGCGTTACGCACAAAAAAAAAATCTAGATAAAGTCAAGATGTGTGCAGATGTTTGTCGTTGTAGTACCTACATCTTATGTAGCAAACATATTGTACTCCATGATTTGACAAAATAAACTTGACTGGTGAAATAACTCTATCCAAGAGTTTGAAATGAGATTCGGCATCCACAGGCCGCACTGGAGAACAGTACCCCAAATAAGCAAGAAAAGAAGTTAAAATACTAAGAAATAATAGCTTCATCCCGAATCATTTAAAAACATCTCCACACGATACCAAGTTTATGAGAAACATAAGAAGCAATATTACATATAGGCTTTCCAAAAGTCAATTTCTCATCAAAAGTTACGTCTAAAACTTCGTTGTTTTCATTCTGTAGGATTCTCATTGATTAAATTTGCTTCATCACAGTTGCAGACTGAAAGATTCCATCATTTAAAACAGGAAAAGTGATAACCTTATCTGCAAAAACATATAACTTAATATACAGCAGTTTTATCCACCCAGAGGGGGCCTGATTTATTTCAACAGATAAGCACATTAATTTTGTTCAATCAACAGTTGCGGGAATCACAAACAAACACACACACATACATACATACACATACTTATCAGTCTTATTTTCAACATCTGCAAGTTGCAGTCTACCTAAAATCAGTTCAAATTAATACTTCTCCATGGATGTATCCTAAACTAACCTTCCGCCTAACTCATTTCAGACGCTGTGACCTGACCTGACCTGACCTGACCGAGGGGGCTTTGCCCCCACCTAGCTGGAACCTCCTCAACTTGACATCGTTCAACATGTACAAAACTATTCTGCAGTATTACTGTCATTGGCTAAGGAGAACAAAGGTGCTATAAAATGAGCACTCCCTTTGCTTAAGAACCATCTTCCTGTTTTTTCTCGTCACTGATAATAATAAAAACAAAATCACATAATATAATTCAGATTCACTTCATAAAATAGCAATAGGTTACCTATTATTCAGAAGACTCCAGCCACCTCCCATATTATAATTTATATTTCTCTAGGGTATAACACATCAAAACAAAAAATTTCTCCTCAATGCATAACCTTCGATAAATGCTTAGTAAGAAAAAAAACTAATCAAATTAGGAATTATACCTAAGGTAAGACAATATAACTGGGCCCCGTCCCCCTAGCTACTAAGGCAAAACTGGAACCGGTAAACACCCCTAGGTTACGCCAGGTTAGTATTTTAGGTAATTCTAAATAACAACTCCGCACGGACTGCAAGGAAAGGTCCTACAAAAACGAAAGCCACTATGGATTGGGGTGTCAAAAGCATTTTGTAGAGTTTAGTACTAGCCCCTGGGGGATTGAATTACAATCGACCGACAAAAAAATAACAGTAAATTCTAAATAAGCAACCAAAAATATACTATGAAAAAACTCAATTTCCAAGGAAATACCGACGCGGAGCAATTGCTTAGGTCTACCGTATTTTCAGGTTCTTTTAGTGCCCTAGGCTATCATTTCCTAGCCATTTTTTGCATGAAAAACCCAAAATGGTTTTTCATGCAAAAATGGCCAGCTGGAGTCTTCCAAAATTGCTGGCTTGAGTCCTCCCAAAAACTACCTAACGTTATGTCACATAATTCATTTGAAGTTCGAAATTTGCCGTTGGTGATTTGAATTGCCTGGGCTAGGCTACGGCTACTCAAATTGTCAGTTATGGAAAAATGTTAGGCCTAGGGAAACTAGCATCCGCATCTGGACCAAAATGTACAAAACGATATTCAATTACTATTTTCCCGGTGGACTGGTAGTATAAACGTCCTTTAAAACCTATACTATATAAATAATCGTATTCCCTAAAAGTGAGGGAAATGACACAAAGCAAAATAGGTAGGTAGGTAGGTATAGGTAGGTAGGTAGTAGGCTATGTCCGTGTCAACTCACCAAAACACCTGTCGAACATCTCCAGATTTCAGTCTTCTTGACGAACCAGGCCGATATTTCCGTATTATATAATTCCGTAATACATTCTTGAATTACAAGGACCACGTGCATTCACAAATTTCACCTTCAGATACCAGAAAATAATCGAAAATACATAGTCGTCGTTTGACAGCGATTCGACCATGCACACCATTTAAACCACAACAAAACCAGATGCTCTCATTGGCTGAGATTCCAGTGACGTCATCAGGCCACCACGCAAGCTTCGTGGTGCCATCTTTGTACGGAGCAACAAGGGTGGCCATACGAGGTGGCGGTGGTTGCAACACTTTTTCTATTTTAAACTAGAGTTGTTTTTATATATATCTAATTTTTCATTAGATATTATAATCATTTTTTCCATAAATTAAGTAAATCTTATGAAAGGTGTATTTTTAGGACGTAAGTGTGTTAAAATTATCACTTTATTTTGATATACTTTAAATGAACTCACCCACATCATCGTCAGGGTAAACGAATACGTTTGATGATCGTCTACTAATATTTGTTTCATTACTCAAAAAAAAAAAAAAAAATCACTCAAACACGTTTAGGGCTTTATCCAATGCAAGAACTTCCTGTTATGGAATGAAAAGATAAAAAGTATATATTCCTTCTGTGGATAAATAACTTTTTTAGAAGTAAATACATATTTATACTCATGTTCTCCCGTATGTGTTTACGAAAATCATACAGTTAAGAGAAGCTTTCTTAAACAACTTGGGATGAACTCCTGTCTGTGGGAATCTTTAAAATTGACAATGATAATGCATAGGCAATACTCTTAGGATTGCCTTTTATGTACTTCCACTTCCAGGCTCTGAGATTCTCTCTCTCTCTCTCTTGGATACTAGAATATTTTGCTCAACATGTCTATCATGGGTAGACAATGTTATTAAATGAAGACTGAATGTACAAATAGTAGAGGATGAAGAAGAAGAGGAAGAGGAAGAAGAGGAAGAGGAAAACGGAAGAGAAGTAAACAAAACTGAAATGACAGAAAAAAATAAGGAAAACAAAGAACAAGATAAAAGTATGGATGCAGAGATACTCATTGATACTACATATGAGGCAATCAAGCAGCATACATACGAAGAAATAAATTACGACATGACAACACAAAAGAAAATCCCGAAGAGGCTCTACCCAGATCTACACATTGATGGGAAAGAGAAAAAAATAGACAAGAAAGACAAAGTCTGCAACCTTTTGAAAAGAGGGAATTGCAGATTCGGAGAAAGATGTTACTACAAACATCCCAAGGTATGTCACAACTATGAAATCTATGGTAAATGTGCATACCTAGACGGCTATGAGGATGATTGCAGAGATCTAGTACATCCAAAAATATGCAAAAACCTAAAAGAAGGAAAAGGATGTAAGTTCGACAAAAAATGTAAATATATGCATCCTGTAGCCATGAATCAAAATCAAATCAATTATCAATCAAATAATAAAATCCAAAATAAGAAAGAAACAAATAAAGAGAGGAACAAAGAAATATCAGGTGAAGGAAAAAAGAAGAAAAAAAAAAAAAAAAAAAAAAAAAAAAAAAGCCATCACCGTGATATGGTGTGTCAGCAAAATATTTCCAAGCATCAGCTCCAAGATACAGCTCAAGAGATAAGAACTGTATTTATGATGCAAGAGGATATTGCAGATACGGAGAAAATTGCAGATTCAGACACAAAATGAATAATTATGATGAAGGAAGATCAAATATTATGGAAAAGTTGGATTTTTTAATGTCAGAATTCTGGAAATGAAGGAAAGACAACATACCAGAACAGGAAGAGACATGGGAAAATCCTTATTATTACCCATATTAAATGAAGGAGAAAACACGCAAACCATCTTAGTGATGAATGCGCAGGGTTTAATTACGAGTAACTCAAAAAGAAAAATAGAGTACTTAGAAGAACTAACCCAAATTGAAAAGAAAATAGATATAATGAATATAAGTGAAACCTGGTATTCCCAAGAGACTGGGAATGACGATCAAATAAAAGGGTTCCAACTTATAGATCAGATAGAAAAAATAGGAATCAAGGGGGAACCGCAACATATGGGAAAAACAAAAAAACAAGGAAAAATATATGAGAAATATAGTAACTCAGAATGTGAACTAATAACGGTAGAATTTGACTCTGAAAAATTAATGAACATAGTAATATATAGACCCCCTAATACTAAAGAGTTTGACATAATAATAGAAAAATTGGATGATATATGTAGAAATCACAAGGACTGGACTATTCTCCTATCCGGAGACTTTAACTTTCCTTTCGTAGACTGGAAAGAACGAATAGGAGATCGTGGTTGTATTTATACATATAAAAAAGAGAGTAATAGTAGTGCAGAAGATAAGAGGCAATTCGAAAAGCTATTAGATATGCTATTAGAATATAACATTCAACAAATAAATCACCTGCCAACAAGAAAGGAAAATACTTTAGACCTAGTATTTGTGAACGAGGTGAATTATGTTATAGAAATAATAGTTTATAATACGAGTTTTTCAGACCATGATGTCATAGAATTAACAGTCCATTCCAAAGCAAGTGAAAACAGAGATAAGCAAGACATGAAAAAGTGGGAAGGATATGGAAAAATACAAACTTCTACATAAAAATTAAAAATAAATAAAATGGTCAGAAAATAAAATGAAGAATGTAAAAACACAAGATTGGGATAACATTTTCGTAAGTGATGATATAAGGGTAAATACTGAGATATTATATAAAATATTATAGAAAATAGTGGATAAATATATACCGAAGAAGAAAAGTAAACATCAGTCATGCATACCAAAAGACTGAAGGATCTTGTTCCAGAAAATCAGAAAGTGGAAAAAAGGTCTTGCATGGAAAGTTATAGAACTAAAAAGTAAGATACAAAATGCAGAACAAAAGGTTATACAATCAAAAGAAAATGAAAAACGGGACTTGGAAGAAGAAAAAACCCTAGTAAATATCAAGCAAAATCCCAAACTATTATACTTGTATGCAAAAAAGATGAATAAAAGAATAGAAATAGGCCCTCTAAGAATTGAAGGGAGATTAACGAATGAAAAAAAGGAAATATGCAACATATTGGCAGAACGATATAAGAGAGAATTCCCCCCTAAAATTGATAATGAAGATAATGATATAGAAGTAAGGGACGAAAATAGTGAATGTCTAGCAGACATAGATATTAATGAAGCTATTGTTGTGCAGGCTATTAATGAAATTAAAAATGGTGATGCTGCAGGGCCTGATGGTGTCCCTGCTATTTTGTTAAAGAAAGTAGTTCATTCTATCGCAAAGCCACTTGCAATATTATTAAGACAAAGTGTAGATACAGGCAAGATTTATGATGAGCACAAATTAGCATATATTACCCCTACTTTCAAAAGTGGGTCAAGACTAGAGGCAAGTAATTATAGGCCTGTGAGTCTAACATCACATATTATGAAAGTGTATGAAAGGGTAATGAAGAAAAATATTATGAAACATTTGATAAAAAATAATTTGTTTAATATAGGACAACACGGTTTCGTACCCGGAAAAAGTACACAAACCCAACTGTTAGTCCACAGTGAGAACATATACAAAAATATGAAAAACGGAAATGAAACAGATGTGGTTTATCTAGACTTTGCAAAAGCTTTTGGCAAGGTAGACCATAATATATTAGCGGAGAAAATTAGAAAACATAATATAGTGGATAAAGTAGGAAGATGGTTAAAAGAATTTTTACACAACAGAAAACAGATAGTTATTGCAAACGATGAGAAATCGGATGAAGCTTAGGTAATATCCGGTGTGCCACAAGGTATGGTGTTAGCTGTATTACTGTTTGTTATTATGATTGCAGACATAGACAGTAATGTTAAGGACTCGGTAGTGGGTAGTTTCGCCGATGACCCAAGAATAAGTAGAGAAATTGCTTGTGATGAAGATAGGAACGCGCTACAAAGAGACCTTAACAAAGTATATGATTGGGCAGAGGTAAATAGGGTGGTATTTAACTGTGATAAATTTGAATCAATAAATTATGGAGACAGAGAAGGAACGCTATATGCATATAGGGAACCTAATAATGAGACAATCACAAATAAGGAAGCAGTTAAAGACCTTGGTGTGATGATGAATAGGAACATGTTATGCAATGATCAAATAGCAATTCTATTGGCAAAATGTAAAGCAAAAATGGGAATGTTGTTACGGCACTTCAAAACAAGAAAAGCTGAACACATGATTATGCTTTATAAAACATATTTTTGTAGTCCACTTGAATATTGCAATATGATATGGTACTCACACTATCAAAAGGATATTGCACAAATAGAGAGTGTACAAAGGTCCTTTACAGCTAGAATAGAAGTTAAGGATCTTGACTACTGGGAAAGACTACAATCCTTAAAATTATATAGTCTAGAAAGGAGAAGAGAACGCTACATGATAATTCAGGCATGGAAACAGATAGAAGGAATTGCCGAAAACATCATGGAGCGAAAAATATCAGAAAGAGCAAGCAGAGGTAGATTAATAGTGCCCAAAACTATACCAGGAAAAATAAGGAAAGCACACAGGACATTAATCCACTACGCACCAGCATCGATAATGCAGCGTCTATTCAATGCGTTGCCAGCTCATCTGAGGAATATTTCAGGAGTGAGCGTAGATGTGTTTAAGAATAAGCTCGAAAAATATCTAAACTGCATCCCAGACCATCCAAGATTGGAGGATGCAAAATATACAGGAAGATGTACTAGCAACTCTGGTAGACATCAGAGGTGCCTCACACTGAGGGACCTGGGGCAACCCGAACAAGATGTAAGGTCTGTAAGGTCTCTCTCTCTCTCTAAGCCACAGCTTGTGTAATAGACTACTTCATATATTTATGAATATAAAAAATCAGAAGTAATGAGGACAGAACATGCATGAAGGGATGCAATAAACATTAGATTCTCTTGAGTTGGAATTTAGTGAGACTGAAAAAAAAAACTCAAGCAATGCTCATACAGAACAAGATTTGGAAATCAGATACTTGTAGACTGTTATTGTCAAACGAAAGTAAAATTATGCATAATTCTAGTACGATGTGATATTGATAAATGACATGAATCACGGTATGACATTGAAACTATATGGAGACGATTTTTTAAGATTAAAAATGTTGACTTGAATATTAGGCGTTAGATGGCAGGATTCACATAGAAATGGCACCATGATGGAAATGACGGAAGTTTCATATATGTAGTTGAGATCGTGATTGAAAGGGAGATGGACATAGCTTGGACGACGTGTCTTTCTTGCCACCATTAGTAGAATAGTACACTATAGTGCCAACTTGTGGGGTGGCTCCAGTGGAGACCAGAAGAGCTGGAAGACATAGAGGCCCACCTAGACAAGGTCTGTGAAACGAGAATGTGGAGATTTGTGTAAGGTAAAGAACAGCACACTCCCCTCGGGATTTCTTGACTCTGTCTTCATAGACAAGTGTGCTGGTGCGTCCTCCCTACTACCTAGCGTACGTTGGTCTGAGTCCTCTCCGCTACGAAGGTTCATGGTTCGAGTCCCGCTCTGCTACCCACCAGCCGACCTAGGTCTTGGGGCTAGCAACTTCATCCTTGAAGAATTTCTGGAAAATTGAGTTCTCTGCCTGATGTAGCTGCCGTTGGTTGTCTCAGGAAGTAGGAATTTAGGGGACTGGAAATTGCTTGGTCCAAATACCTTGGAAAATAGGTTTTGGGGTGAACAGAAAAGCGTGTTCAATTATGTAAACTTGCTTATATTTCTATTTTAAAATTATATGATAATATTCGTACCCACCTGTATTTAATTTGTGTAATTATAGCTGTTTAATGATTTACTATTATCATTACTTTTTCTATACTGACCTTAATTGCGGTAAAATCTTGTTGCACAAGTTAATGATGTAATAGAGTTACCTCATATAAAGGTTTGCACAGTCTGAAAAAAAATAAATTATCAAATTTGATTTGAAACAGCAGCCGAATTTTGATAAGTTACCCATCACTGAATTTTTCAGCAATGAATTCCTTCAGCTTTCTCTCTCTCTCTCTCTAATAATATATATATATATATTATATATATATATATATATATATTATATATATATATGTGTGTGTGTGTGTGTGTGTGTGTGTGTGTGTGTGTGTATGTGTGGTGTGAGTGTGTGTTAAATTAAACTATAACGGCTACTGGTTTAGATTTAGCCGGCTTTGTGCCATCACGGGCCATTGCTTCAAGGCTGGTGTGGCTCTCCGGAGACGACCAGGTAAAGGCAAAGAATAAAATGCAATGGAATCGCCAGACGTATTATGGCGAGTTGAACCCGTATAGTTTTTCACGTTGTAGACTAAGCTTTTCTCTCTCTCTCTCTCTCTCTCTCTCTCTCTCTCTCTCTCTCCTTCTCTCTCTTCTCATTTCCAGTATTATTGAATTCATCTCATTGCTATAGAATTCGAATAGCCTTCAAAGTAACTCGCTCCCAGACTAATCAGATATGATAAAAGCTCCTGCCCAGGCAAGGATTCGAACCTAGGCCTTTCAGGGTAAGAGTGGCTTTAGGATACTCGAGTGGCCATCAAAGTAGATAAATTGATTTTGACTTCTGTTTCCCGACTTAGAATATGCGTGAGTACGTGTGTGTGTGTGTGTGTGTGTGTGTGTGTGTGTGTGTGTGTGTATGTGTGAGTAAGATTAAAAGCGCGTAGCCTACCCTCTCTTATTCGTCTCCTTTTAAGGTCTTGTTTTGCGGGCCTTAATACCCTGGCCCTCTTATCGTGGGTCTCAGGTCACGACCTTCTCCATATCTCACTTTTCTGGGTCACAGCTGTCTGCTGTTGTTGTCCTCCTATAGCGCTGTTTCCTGTTCGGAAGTCTTCTTCCTGAACGTGCTGCTAGTATAGCTATTCCGTCACTGCGGCCTTGAGTTTCACACAGACACACACACACGTGTGTATAATATATATACATATATATATATATATATATATATATATATAGTATATATATATATATATATATAATTCATAAGACGATGATTTGAATTCATAAAATCTTTCGGAGTAAAAAATATAAGATGAGAGCTCGGGTGATATTATTCCAGAATGTTCACCCACTCTGCAAGTAAGCGTCGGGTGAGTCACCCTTAACAGGTGGGCGTACTCGTTGGCCTGGAGCAATGATACTTGCTCCGTGGTAATAACAATAAAAATAATAATAATAATAATATGTGTCATAAAAATCCACAATCATATAGTAAGTTGTATCATTGTGGATTTTTATGACATAAATTGTTTTTCATGAGATCGTGAATTTCTTTGCAATAATAATGATAATGATAATTAAAAAATCCTCATAGTAGCACGAGTCTTCAAATGGAGAAACAAATCCACAGTTATGTTAATGCACATATATTTAAATTTAAAGCTTAAATCAGATTGGTAAGGGGAACCGAACAGATTCCCGAAAGCTATTGTTAAAGTTTTAAATTTAAATACATTTACATTTACATAACTGTGAATTTATTTCTCCAATAATAATAATAATAATAATAATAATAATAATAATAATAATAATAATAATAATAATAATAATAATAATAATATTTTATTAAGAATAATGAGAGAATTTGCAGAATTGATTTTGTAGAAAATTCTCTCAATTCTCCTTATATGAAGAATTGAGAGAGATTTTTTTTTTATATAAAATCAATTCTGTAAATTCTGTCAATATTTTTGATAAAACATGTTTGAAAGAAGGTCTGTTTCCAGCAAGAATAATAATAATAATAATAATAATAATAATAATAAGTAATAATAATAATAATAATAATAATAATAATAATAATAATAATAATAGTGAGGTAGAATTTGTTGGCATATGGCAGCTTACTCTAACTCAACCAATCCTTTTGAACACCTTATTCTTTTGAAAACTGAATTCGCGTTAATATCCCGTGGAGGCCTGTCCCATAATAATAATAATAATAATAATAATAATAATAATAATAATAATAATAATAATAATAATAATTTGAGACCATGGAATAAGATACTTGGTTAATCCTAGTTTTCCTGGGCCGTCCTCTAACCCGGGCAAGCCTTTTCGACCCCCTCTTATATTACCGACAAGGTAAATTAGTTAAATGAAAACTGCAAAGGTGTGTTGCTAAGGTTTGGTGTAAGTTACAAGAACGATTTTTCCTTCACAAACCAGTGATATTAAAATCACTTCTAACTGATCCCTTTTCTAGCCGGGGTTCGTACCCTGCATGTAGGAAAAGGCTCCACTATAGCAGGTTCACTTAAGGTAGAGTCTTGGATGAGCCCTATGCTTACGATTCGTTTGTTTGGCGGCCGCTGATTGGCTGGTACCGGGAGGTAGGCAGCTCCCAGCCAATCAGCGGCCGCCAAACAAACGTCTCGTAGGTATAGGCCTCACCCAAGAATCTACCTTAAGTGAACCAGTTATAGTATGTATCTGGAATTAAACTGATTCAAATATAACTAATTTCATTATTATTCCCAATACGTATTTATCTCACTCTTGTACAAGTCTTTCCTCAAGACTGTATGATAAGACAGTGATGAGACAGGCTTTCCCGGGTTAGAAGACGGCAGTGCATGAAAGTTTCGTCGTTACAGATAATGATGATAGCTATCAGAATTGGGATGTGTAAGTGTAAAATAGTCTTATGATCTATAACGCACATCTGAAAAAATATTGCAAAAAAACGACATTTATCAATTCAACAATACTATCGCTGTAGTTCTGGTATAAGTAAGTGAATAGCTTTAGAGAATTACATTAGAAGTACTATACAGACCTAAATGAAATGAGATGTAGATTAGTCCCGATACGTGAAAATTACATAACTATAGACCTATATAGATTAAGGACTACTTTATTTGAAATTCATTGGTCACACTGAACTCCTGAAGTCTAACCCTCCTTATATGTTAACGGATGCATTTTCAACGGAAAACCTTGAAATTAAAAATAGGAAATATAAATGAAGAGACTGTTCTTTCACGGAGGGTTTCGAACCCACGTCCAGGAAAATTTGAAGCCAGTTAGTTATTTGTTTGAGTTATTTATCTACCGGCACGTTGGCCAACATATCCTACGAATTGTTCTCCCACGAACAGAGGCATAAGTTACACGCACCAATATTAATTCAGCAGTGCCGAAAATGTGATACTACGCACGTACGTTACGATGATGTCATCAGCGCACGGACGCACGAGAATTCAAATTTACTCCAGTTTTGGAAAAATATTGGTTATTAGCCAGTAGGAAATATATTGACTATTAAGGACAGCCACATTTCCTCGGGCGGATCTTTCATCCCACCTAACACACACACACACACACACACACATTCTCTCTCTCTCTCTCTATTTTATTTTAGATTCCATCATCCCACCTTCTCTCTCTCTCTCTCTTTTTTAATTGTTATTCCTTCATCCCCCCTACTCTCTCTCTCTCTCTCTCTGTTTTATTTATTCCATCATCCCACCTTCTTTATCTATCTCTCTCTTTTATTTGATA
Organism: Macrobrachium nipponense; assembly: GCF_015104395.2. NCBI lineage: Eukaryota > Metazoa > Arthropoda > Malacostraca > Decapoda > Palaemonidae > Macrobrachium > Macrobrachium nipponense. Next base: position 18,463,300 of record NC_087211.1, on the reverse strand, counting down.
TTCCTTCACCCCACCTACACACCATCTCTCTCTCTCTCTCTCATTCGCTTGACTGACTGACAATTTACGATCCTCACGCCCAGTATCATTAACGCTCGATTAGAGGGTTGGCAATAAAGCGATGTCGAATTATCTTGCGAGGAGAGTAAAAATATATTTTCTTTTAAAAAGCTTCTCCGGAGATATTATCGTCTGCTTAATATTTCCGGCTGACCATATAAGGGGAGTGCAATGTGAAATTTGACTGTTTATTTACATACGTTCATGGATACATACAAACGCATAATTATGTACGTATATGTGAGTGTGCGTTTCCACACAGATATACGTTGGCCGAGTCGGTATAAAGACGTCACTGAAGTCCTAATTTCTCCTCTGTGTGCGCTGGTTCGAATCCACGAGAGGACGAAATTATTATTATATATATAAAAAAAAGATATTCACTTCGGTTAATATATGTGAAAATATATTAATTCCGAGGTAGAGCGAATTAGATAGTAAAGGACATTTGTAGCTTAATGCATGTATATGAATCGCTGTGATGTGATAAAAATTCATATATATAATATATATATATATATATATATATATATATATTATATATAAGGATGAGAGAGCGAGAGAGAGAGAGAGAGAGAGAGAGAGAGAGGAGAGAGAGTTGAGTCTCATTCCTGACGAATCCTCAGGAATTATTCCAGAATAGAAAGTCTTTACGGTCCAGTTCCTATATAAATAAAATAAAATATTATAATATAGTCACTGTAAGTAAATATATCGAACTCTCTTCCATTCCCTGCTACAGAGCGTTGCAAGAATTTGTTATTTCAGAATAGAAATGAACATTAACATTTACTTATTAATTTCACTTAACATAAGAAGGGTACAGGGTGTTTATATATCTTCTATTATACTCTAACTTAATAACAATCAGATCGTAGCAGTATCTCTTGAAGTATAGACTTCTGAACGCAGTGAAGAAACAAGTGACCATTTCATCTATTTATTGTTATTTTTTATATTTTTATCCGTTTGTTCATTAATTTCTTAATTAATTAATTTTTATGACAAGTGATCTCTCCTTTCGATATTTCCCATTGCCTTCTGTTACTTCTTTCTTACGAACACCGTAATATTCTTTGGAAGCTTGAAGTTCAAGTCAATGGCCCTTTTGGTGGGCTTGTTCCATTTGGATGGGGTTCATTTTCTATATAATAATAATAATAATAATAATAATAATAATAATAATAATAATAATAATAATAATAATAATAATAATAATATATAAAGATTAGCACATCAAACTGCTTCAGTTTCCTCGACCAAATGAATACAAAATATGCAAATCAAACCATGACACTAATTCAGTTCATTCTAACCTTTTAGCTACAAAATCCTGGTGAGCGTCAAACGTCTTCAACTAACTCAGACCCAAAGGAAAATGATTTAAACAAAATTCCTTCAGTTCACTCAAACTAATAAATAGTTAAAAATTTGCTCAGAAATGAAGGCATTAATTCACTGTGAAAAAAACTTGAATGCAAGTATACTATAATTCACAAATAAATACCGACATTCTGTTTAAAAATGAAGGCATTAATTCACTGTGAAAAAATTTTAATGAAAGTAATTCAATTCACTAATAAATACCGACATTTTGGTTAGAAATGAAGGCATTAATTCACTGTGAAAAAATTTGGATGAAAGTATACTTCAATTCACCAATAAATACCGACATTCTGTTACAGAAATGAAGGCATTAATTCACTGTGAAAAATTTGAATGAAAGTATACTTCAATTCACTAATAAATACCGACATTCTGTTCAAAAATTAAGGCATTTAAATTCACTGTGAAAATTTTGGATGAAAGTAATTTAATTCACTAATGAATATCGACATTCTGTTCAGAAATGAAGGCATTGATTCACTGTGAAGAAATTTGAATGAAAGTATACTCCCATTCTCTAATAAATACCGAAATTTTGTTCAGAAATGAAGGCATCAATTCACTGTGAAAAAAATTTGAATGAAAGTACTTCAATTCACTAATAAATACCGACATTCAGTTCAGAAATGAAGGCATTAATTCACTGTGAAAAATTTGGATGAAAGTAATTTAATTCACCAATGAATATCGACATTCTGTTCAGAAATGAAGGCATTGATTCACTGTAAAAAAATTTGAATGAAAGTATACTTCAATTCACTAGTCAATACCGCCATTCTGTTAAAAAATGAAGGCGATCATAATTCGCAGGACCACAACAATGAATACAACAATAGCCTCGTGGAACGGAACTCTGGCATTATTTTCAACCTACTGCTGATAGGAAGACGAATAACTTCCCGACGGTCTTCTAACCTTCGCAAAACATTAGAATAGTGTATTAGTCATAAGTCTTTATTCAGAGAGAGAGAGAGAGAGAGAGAGAGAGAGAGAGAGAGAGAGTCCAAGGATACAGAAGTAAACTTGGACAAGAGCAGTTCTTCGTAAGTGGGTCACATGGAGAGGAAGCTGGAAAACTGGGTGTCGCTGAACATGTGCACAGAGAGAGAGAGAGAGAGAGAGAGAGAGAGAGAGAGAGAGAGAGAGAGAGATCCTATAATTTTGTTTTATTACATATATATTCCTTATAAGTAAGCGGGTATAATGAACGTATGATATACTTTTCCGGTCGTGAGAGAGAGAGAGAGAGAGAGAGAGAGAGAGAGAGAGAGAGACTATGATTCTTGTTGTTATCTATTATGTTTATATCCTATAAGTAAATTTATATATTTTATATATGATGTCCTTTCTCGACAGCAGAACATATGCTTTGCAAATATATATAGCTACTCACACACACACACACACACACACATATCTATATATATTATAGATATATATATTATATATATATATATATATATATATATTATATATATATAGATATGTATATATATACTATATATATATATATATATATATATATATATATATATATATATATATATATATATATGATATATATATAGATATATTTATATATATATATATATATATATATATATATATATATATATATATATATTGATAGAGAGAGAGAGAGTTTCCGTTTCATGAAAATTGTGTTCAGCGTTATAATGCGAATGCATACAACTGGTTAACGTAATCTATCGAATCACTTTTACCAGGTTTATTTTAGTGAGACTAAATGCATAAGCTCAAATGTGACATTTACATGAATGTTTACAGATTGTTAACAAATTGACAGCTGACTGATATACCCTTTGAACCTACGAATCTTGCAAGAGGAAGACACGCGCATGCGCTATCTGGTCTTATATTCTTGCACATAAGTACATAAAGAATATGCAATGCATTACTATCCTAATACTATTCTCCTTTCAAGCGAAGATGCAATGCATTGCTACCCTAACAATATTCTTCCTGCATTATAATACATTTTTATCTATTTATTGATTTATGTTTACTTTTTTTAGTAAGTGAAATCTCTGCTTTCTGTATTTCCCTTTACCTCCTCCTGATGAACACCATATTCTTTGGAAGCTTGAATTTCAAGTCAGTGGCCCCTTTAGTAGGCTTGTTCTATATGAATAGGTTTCATCTTCTGAATATAATAATAATAATAATAATAATAATAATAATAATAATAATAATAATAATAATAATAATAATAATAGCAGGTACAGGGCATAAACTTAAAAGCAAAACCACACGTCATCACAGCTCGCATAGTTAGTTATTTTATTAACAAAATATACAACTAATAGTACAAGTTTGTCCCAAAAAAGACATAGTACAATATATACAAATTAGACAGCAATCTCTTTTGTTCTTGCAAGCACATGGCCTACAAAGAAAAATACATCAAGTACAAATAACATAAGCATATAAGACACATAACCGGTCACTGATGGCGCATTCTCTTCTAGCCTAGCGACGAAGCGACCAAAACTCCTCCTTTCTTATGCATCAGTCGTACTTACGTCCACCCATCTCCCGACAAAGCAGGCGAATTGATACTGACTTACGTCTCCTGCTTCCGCAGTTCGCTGAGACACCTGAATTTTAATCGATGGTCGAACCACAGGTATGTGGTTCTTTCCAGTGTTCAAGCGATCCAGTGTTCTGGTAAATCTTAATAGCCTTCTCCTGGCGATACTTGCATCATTCCAGTATTGTCTATTGATTCCAGCGGTCTTTTCATTCTTGAGGTCTGTTCATTCCGTATTTCGAACACCCGCCCTCCCCCTACACTGATATGCCCATTCCAGTAGTCGGTTCCAGAGTTCCCCTCCCTTCCAGCGGCCTATTCTCCAGTTTGCAGTGCTTGCGTCATTCCAGCATGTTCTATTGATTCCAGCGGTCTTTTCATTCTTGTGGTCTATTCATTCCGTATTTCGACTCCTTTTTAAGTTTTCGAACACCTGCCCTCCCCTACACTGATATGCCCATTCCAGCAGTCGGTTCCAGAGTTCTCCTCCTTTCCAGTTTTCTTTAGCTCCCAGCGGCCTATTCTTCAGTTTGCAGTGCTTGTATCATTCCAGTATATTCCACTGATTCCAGTTGTCTTTCCATTCTTGTGGTCTGTTCGTTTCGAACCTCGACTCCTTTTTCAGTTTTCGACAACCCTACAGTGATATGCCCATTCCAGCAGTCAGTTGTAGAGCTCTGCTTCCTTCCAGTTTCCTCTGGCTTCCAGTCGGCTGGTCACTCAAGTGGTTTGTTAGTCCACTTCTTCTTTAGGTTTATGTGAGGTATGTTTGTGGTTGCATTGATGATTCCAGTATAATTCAGGGGGCCTGAGCTTCAGTTTTGTTTGCTGAGGTACAATACTGTCAGTGGGTTTGTTCCAGAGCGTTACGTAGAGACCTTGGGAGTACTCTGGAAATCCCTATAGCCTCGCTCTGAGGTCTTCTGGTTCTTCTGATATCAGCTTGATTGAACTAGAAGCCATTGACACTTGAAGAGAACTTAATGTTCATATTCTTTTCTGCAGATGGCGAGCTACCCTTCTCAGTTGCCTGTCTAAGTGCCCGATGCGAAAGAAAATCTACGGTCTCTCACAGGTTTTCAGTACATATTTTTCTTTCTTGTTTTTACTTACAACTTCATAAAAATTATCAGACACAGTAATTCCTGTTTATAATCTTATCTGTCTGTGTGTCTGTCTGCCTCTCTCCTCGCAGTTTTCTATTTCTACATACAAGGTACTTACAAGGTACAATTATCCAGTCTTTTTGTGAAGTACAAAAGACGAATGAAGACATTTCTCCAGCACAAAACCTCTCGGCATGAAGTTTCCACAGAATGAAAAAGTCTTCAAATAAAAGAAAAAAGAAACCTTCAATGGACAAGACACGAAGCAAGACAGTGATGACAATCACCAATTTTCTTTCCCCTATTTATTTATTAAGCTGTGTGACCCAATGGGTCTTGAATGGTGAGATACTGGCTTCAAAAGCTTTCAGATCGAGTTTTCGTTTATTCCGTACCGTCAGTGGACCACCTTGTTTTTGTTATCTCTCTCTCTCTCTCTCTCTCTCTCTCTCTCTCTCTCTCTCTCTCTCTCTCTCTCTCTCTCTCTCGTGGCTGATCATGTAGATTTAGATTTAAATGCAGGTGGTTCTTTGTGCCAATGGATCTGAGTTCTCAGCCTCAGCCTTTCATGAAAGGTTTCCAGAAATCAACGATTTTGTTTTAAATTTCATACGTCTGAATCTGACACATACTACTTCTTCTTTTTATTTTATTTTATTTATTTATTTATTTATTTATTTATTTATTTATTTATTTTGTCTGCAAGATGTTCTGCTAATAGATCATCATTTCGAGCTGGTTTCATTTCCTTCATCACAGGACAGGTTTTGCTCAAAATATCATATTATTATTATTATTATTATTATTATTATTATTATTATTATCTTATTATTATTATTATTATTATTATTATTATTATTATTATTATTATTATGGGTCTTGAAATGCAGAAACAAATACACAGTTATGTATATGCTGCATACATTTAAAGACAGATCTGAACAGATTCCAGAGAGCTCTCTGTACAGATTCAAATCTTTAAATATGGTGGTACAATATACATAACTGTGGATTTGTCTCTCAATTAATTATATTATTATTATATATTATTATTATTATTATAATTATTTATTATTATATTATTATATTATGTGAGTTATTATTATTATTACTATTAATTATTATGTATTATCATTATATTATTATTATTATTATTATTATTATTATTATTATTATTATTATTATTCAGAAAACAAACCCTATTCATATGGAACGAGCCCACCAAAGGGGCCATTGAATTGAAATTCAAGTTTCCAAAGAATATTAAGGTGTTCATTAGCAAGAAGTAAGAGGAGGTAAAGGGAAATACAGAAAGAAGAGATCTGACTTATCAAAAAAAATAAAATACGTTCCAGTTTGCCTCTATCTTTATGGAGAAATACCTATACCTCTTTTATTTTATAGGCTTTAAAATATATTTTGTGCTTACATTTAAATCTAGCAAAAAGAATATCATCCTATAAACAAATATAGAAACAAATGACATCTGCCATGATTTTTCAAATCCTTGTAATGTTTTCATTATTATCTTTATTAATGTTATTTTTAAAAATCTCATTTCCTTGCATGTTTAATCCTCCAAAATGTCATATACTTTCGAAAGTGGCATCTCTATAACCCGTGCACTCAATGTGGGCAGCATGAACTCGGTAATAGAGCACTGATCTGTCATTTTGGCCGCCCAACCAGTCGACCCCTCCCTCTGTAAACGGGTAAGGGCGCTTGGCTAGGAATCAATGGGTGCGAAGGATGAAGCTGGCCTTCCTACTCCAGGATCCTATTGCCTATATGTATGAGTACCTCTCCATTAGATATTTTTTGTTTACGTTCTCTTTCTGGAAGCATGTGACAACTATGACATCCTTTGTTTTCAGTATTGAATAAATACAGCAGTATCTGGTAAGTTATGAAATTTTATCTGTGGAAGCATGTGGCAGCTATAACATCCAGTGGGCTATGTGCATTTATTACCTTAGAATAAATAGAATGGTAGGTGAGATGTTTTGCTCTTGACTTTCTGGGTACATATGTTGTCCAGTTGCCGGGATGGAAATATTTTCATCTGAAAAGTTTGCAGTTGTCCTCTGGAAGAATGCAGATACAACGCCCTACAACATATGTATGCGAGGGTTGTATCGTCTAGTAATAAATGAATTAGACATTTATCAGAATGTTTTATTATGTGGTTTTCTCGTTTAGAGGCATGTGGCAATTATTCTGCCATGTGGGCGGGGCGTATACATTAGCATAAAATCAAATCCTGTTGTTCTCTTTGAGTAGCTTGTTAAAAAACTACAAAGCTTCTTTTGTGCATGAAAATCAAAATGAATTTTTCCATTCTTCTCCTACTTATACAATTCGATTTTAAATCACATTGTTATTTTGAACTTAGGCTTTTAGTGATGATCAACTTTAGAATGCAAAATAAGCCTAAAATATTCCCAGACAATCATCAGTTGGAGCTACACCGTGACTCACCACAGGAGGATCCTTTATGTTTTTTGTTTTGTTTTACCAGTATCATAAGTAATAGTAGTTCCTGTACGTGACATAGTACACCCTCACACGTTTGTTACTGAGTCCAGAGAGGAAAATCAGACCAAAACAAGATTTCAAGATGAACAATTAGAAAGATTAGAAACTCGATCCAGATCGGAGCGAGGAACACGAATTACTTTCTAAAAACTGCACCGGTGGTTTATTGTCGACGCCTGAAATTGTCCAAAAACGACAGTCTGTAAAAGTACAAGTCCGCGAGAAGAGAGAGAGAGAGAGAGAGAGAGAGAGAGAGAGAGAGAGAGAGAGAGAGTGGTCACACGGCAAGCCCCGCTCACTGAATCACAGGTAGATCTCGCTGAGCGCAACAAATGAAATTTGGTCATATTTGGCGATGTTGAGGCCTCTCGGCACGCTGTGGAAAACCTACTGTTCAGAGTTTCCCTCTTATCTGCTGCCCATTCGTCACTTAATGTGTAGTTGATTTTAAATCAATGAAACTCACTTTTCTTCGGAAATGTATATAGTTAATAAAGTCGTCATAAGACAAGTGGATTTTTTTTATGGACACACTCGATATTAACATTTTCCTTCGTTAGTTGTTCCAAAGTTCATTAGCTCTTCAAAGAGCTCTATCTGCCTTCTTTTAAATTCTCTTAGTCATACTCGTTGACTGATTGGGAGATATGTCTTTAAAGAGAAAAATATCTCTCTTTTTCTTCATGTTTAAATAGTTCAGTATGAGACGGAACACGAGTACCCTTTTAAAAGGGAATGGTCTTCCTTTTTTGTATCTGTCTTTCATCGTAAAATCTCTTAATTCTCTTAAAATCTCTTAAAGGAGCGAAATCTTCCCTTATTATAATTTTTTTTTCATGGCGAATTCTACAAACCCCCCGCCCCGCCCCGCCCCAGCCCTACACCCACCCGTCCCTCATTTAATTCCTCCTTTCTTAGCTAATAAGATCATCTTATATTCATTTTATTCCTTTTTACGTCTCCAGGTAATTACTTATGTGAAGGAGTTCGAACATGATTGCTTTCAAACTCCCATCTCTCGCGGCCGGCCTATGGTACCTCTTAAGTTTCTCATCAGTGATATCAAAGCTGATCTTAATTCCTCTGTTTACTCGTTTAATTTTACACCTGCATTACCTTCGCTGTCATCTTTCCATCCACGATCGTCGTCCTTATCGCAAGGCGTCGCGGTACCCACACGCAAATCGAGAAGCTATATTATCTCCAAAGGATAGCAGCTTAATACCTTTCTGGCCTAATTCAGCTCTGGTCCTTTTAAGGCCTCGTGTGACTCAAGTTCCCGATGACGGATGGGCTGTACAAGTTACACAGAGTCACTTGAGACCTCTGTCTATCAGTGAGTGAATCGGTGGCCCCTTCAGGTGTGCGTGGGGACAGAATTATGAATTATCATACGGGATTGATAACAAAAAAATTCATCCCTAAAAATAGATCAGCCTTACTTCTCAGGGAGATAAAACTGTTAAATGGAATAGTTAAAAGACACGAAGAATATTTAGTATATAATTTATTTAGTATATAAGCTATGTCATAAAGTTAACGTTACTTTTCAGGGAAACTGCCTAATGGACTGTTTAAAAAAAAACCGCGAAGAATATTTACTATATGACTGATTTTTATGTCATGAAGACAGAACCTTCCAGAGAAGACTTTTAATGAATTTGTCGAGACAAAACTGTCCAAAATGGCATTTAAGGAACCACAAAATCTGATGTTTCTATAAAAGACACTTTAATTAATTTGCTCAAACGACATTGTTATAGAGAATGTTATAAACATCAACTGAGAGAATAAAAATCTATGTGGACAGACCTTTCAACACAAAATTGAATCCTGTTAAGAAAAAGATATTGAAACTAATTTATTTGGGAAGATCTGTCACTGATTAAGTTTTGTCCATTATTCAGTTAGACCCTCACGAAATATATAAAAAAACAATGGCGTGATCCGACCTACAGCTTACTCAAGGCGCGTGCTAAAATCTACGGTCAAATAGAGCTTTGTTTCACCAACGGAAATTGAAATACACACACTATGTTTTATTAGAAATAATTCTTCTGCACTCTTCAGCATGCACATCATTTATTTTTTACAATTCGTTCTAAGAAATAAAACATAAATATCCTATCCGAACATTCATGTATCTTTAACTAAACACAAAACACCTTTTTCAGACATTTTTAGGTTTTTCCATAGGGTCTTCCTACCCAGCCCCACCCCAACAAAAACATTAACAAAGTAGTTTGTAGGGTTACTCCCCGAGTAAGAGAAAATGTTGGCAATAAGAATGAAAGTGTCAGTTAGTTTGCCAGGAGATCTGATAAGGCTACAAGTAAAATGTGGAATAGCTCGGCAGGTGCATGAGTGGAATCCTCTGATCTCCAAATATCTCCAAGTACTTGAGTGAGGCGGAAATGCTTTCCTGCTCTCTACTGAATTTTAGGCGCATATGTTTCATTTTCATCGCCTCATATGGTTTTATTTGTTTATCAACTTTTCCTATGACTTCTCTCTCTCTCTCTTCACTCTCCTCTCTCCCTCCTCTCTCTTCCTCAGGTCTCATCCACCTCCATCATCCCTCGGTCTAGTCCTCTCTCTCTCTCTCTCGTCTCTCGTCTCATCTCGTCTCTCTCTCTCTCTCTCTCTCTGAAGGCTGATTTCCCTCTGGAACCCTCCGTGATGTATTACCTGTTTGCTCTGTCCACCATAAGGGTCTTCAGCTGAATAGCTTAAGAAGGAGAGAATAAGAAAGAGAGAAAGAAAAAGAAAAACAGACCGAAGAAGGTCGTGATTTGTGGTGAAACAAAAGACTTTTTTTTTTCTTTTGTAAGAAATTTTGCGCTATCTTTTTAATACATTTCATCCTTGCATGAAAAATTTAGACTGGAAAACAGTAGCAATTGAAAATCTGAGGGGACATAAGTTCTAATACGAAGTTTCTGTTATATTAATAGATAAATAATATATATATATATATATATATATATATATATATATATATATATATATATATATATATATGTATTAAAAACTTAAATAAGAATGACAGACTTCACCTCAACGGATAAACTTTATGCAAAAAAACTCATCGCTAGTGGATCAGTAACTTGTAGAAGACTAGGACACAAAGATTCGTGATAAGATTATTATACTTTCCACTGCATCTAAATGTTAATGGTGTTATTAATAACCATTTTACGAAGAATGTTATGCGTGTATACCATGGAACTATAATCGAATTGAAAAGGATAAAAACGTAAAAAAAAATTAATGAACAAAGATATAGTGCGCGCATTCCCAGTAAGGTTAAAGGTAATATGCCTTCGATAATATCAAACGTCCGCAGGTAGTCATTTTATAACAACATGAAAATAACCCACGACACCCAGCCCCCAAGCCGCCAGTGAAAAAATAAATTCGTCCATTTGTGGTCCCATAAAAAAAAAAATATATATATATATCAAAACAATGGAGAAAATGAAATAACCCAAAATAAAAATCCAATTCATCTGCGGTGTCGTCAGACATGGCCACAGGTATTGTAATAAAAAAGACTTAATTCCCCATACCCTGCTACCCACCCCGCCCCTATAAAAAATATAAATAAATAAAAGAGGGAAAAACTCCCTTACACATGAAAACTCCAGAATAGAAAATAATACAAACTTTAGGGCAGAGGCCAAGCGTTGGGACCTACGAGGTTATTTAGCTTCGAAAGCGAAACTGAGAGTAAGGTGGTTTGACAGGTGTAACGGGAGGAAACCCTCAAAGCAGTTGCACTATGAAAAGATTGTTAGGATGGAAGGCAAAGAATATGAACGGAGATATAGTAAAAAAGAAATGGTATTGTATAGGGGCCGCAGCTAAGGACCGTAGGGACGCCGCGAAGAACCTTGAGCGATGCATACAGTGCACCGCGTGAGGCTTACTGGCTGCACTACTCACACACACCCCTCCCCATCCCCCACCCCTAGGGAAAGTGATTCCAGAGTCTTAGGAAACGACGACTTCTTTCGCGTGTACGTAAAAGGCTCTGTTATTCCCCCCCGATATCCTACGCCTCATATGTCACTCTGCGTGGAGGCCGTAGGAGGAGGAGGAGGAGGAGGAGGAGGGGAGGAGGCTGTAAGCGCAGAAGTAGGAGGAGGAGGAGGAGGAGGGAGGGGCTCTCGGGAGCAAAAGCTCCTCATAAGGGCAACCGGGACGGAAAGTGGACGAAAGCACCGATGAATTAGAAGAAGGAAAAAGCGCTAAAAGCGGAGGAAGAATAAGCACAGAAGGAAAAGTGATAAATATGGAAGATTTAAGAATGATATAACAAGTTGAAAGTTACAATGGTGAAACTCAATGTAGTAGAAGGGAAGTATTGAATGGGACCATTGCCTGCAAGTAGGAATATTACAGACATAAATTTATTTTTCATACATTCACATACACACACACACACACACACACACACACACACACACACACACACACACACACATATATATATAGATAGATATATCTATATATATATATATATATATTATTATATATAATTCATATATTGAATAATATTTAAGTTACTCATTAAGTAATTCTTTATATATATATATATATATATAATATATATATATATAATTATATATATATATATATATATATATATATATATATATAATTATATATATATATATATATATATATATATATATATTATATATATAATTTAATTTATCCATTTCTTCATTTATTCTTTAACCTCCTAATATTATAAATATAAGATTTATCAATCACATGACGAATTATCTCTAACAAAATTACATTGCTCCTACCAATAACTGTTTGCCTGCAGACGCTTCACCTTTACCTTGAATGCTTCCCTTTGCATGTGCAGAGGCAATTTAGCTTGGGAGAGAGAAAACGGGAATACGAAACAGACTAAAATACATTTCACCTTCGCACACGCGAAGACGAGACTTGGTTTGACGAAAAAAAAAATAATAATAAAAAATTAATTAAAACTCGGTTTTACACAGTGAAAAATATTCTTTTTTAAATTAAACTTAAATGAATTAAAAGGTTAGGTTATTTTTAAAAAATGTGTTCAGATAGTTCAAAGGTTAATTTTCAAATTCTGCTATAGATCTCTGTCACCATAGTAATTGCGATTAATGTGCATTGAAGAACATTTTTATAGGAGAGTGAACAAACAGCGCTTAATGATACGACTTTCACTTAAACCGTGATCTATACAAAGACGTACTTGATCTCGTCACCTAGAAAGATACTACAGGTCCCTAATCAGAAAGGTTCTGCTTCGCCAGAAGCGTCAATGACGGAAGTTTAAAGCACTGGAAGCAAAATTTAAAACTTCTAGACGTATCTATAAAGTTCTCGGCGGGGGACGTTCGGGTACAGACAAGCGAAAGCAAAGCACCTGCATTATTGCAGGTCCTCCAAGCACCATTAGTGCATTCACATGCAAGCGCACGGATCCCCCCAAATCGCCCCCCCAGTTAACCATATGCATGAAGACACAAGGTGACACAAGGATAAACAAACATATGCAAATGAAGCGAATCTCGAAGCGACTTGAGCTGAAAACGAAGGAAGTAAGGTTCTGGTCGTCGTCATCGATGCCAGGAGACGTGAAATCCAACGAGTAAAAAGTGAAGGATACGAGGAAAGGGGAGAGAAGAGAAGGACTCCTCCTCCGGTCCGGACGCACCTCTGGAATGAGAGAAGTCTCCTGGAAGCCGGCCTGGAACGATTTCGGGCGAAATGGAGCCACGTGGTGCCGTCCTTATGGAAGTACCTGTGCCACCAGCTGCGACAGGTGGTCCCGAAAGCCTTTGGTCAGGTGTTTCGGGGCAATTAAGCACACAGGTGGCACTGCCAATGATTGTGAGAGATGCCCGATTCTTCTGGTGTGGATGTCCTTGTAGGAAGTGTGTGTGTGTGGGTTGGTGCTGCTACCCACATGCGGCGACGGAGTCAAACCCAAGCTCTCTCTCTCTCTCTCCCTCCCTTCCCCTCTCTCTCTCTCTCTCTCTCTTCCTTCTCTCTCTCTATGAGAACATACGACAGGGAAAGGACCTCTCTCTTCTTTGAAAGGTGCCATTTTGATATCCGTATGAATACATTTATTGGTCCCATGAAGAAATGAACGGTGCCTGGCGTTGATGCCCTACTGGAGGAGGGTTCTTCCATTAAAGGTCAATATGATCGACCTGAATGCCCCCTTAATATAATCCACCAGCTCATGAAGTAGTCCGTCTGACCCTCCCCTGACACACACAAACACACATACACACTCATACACTAACACATTTTAGGAAGCACATACAACAACAGCGACATCATACACATACGTACGCACATACACACACATCCTTCGAGCCAGCCCCGATCTACCTGGGCAACGAAGGAAGGTGAGGTGGGCAGACTACAAACAGAGTCAGTCAGTGTGTAGCTGTCGTGAAGCTCGGACGTATACCTCCGCACCTTTTCCCCCCCTCTCTTTCCTTTTCCGAGACCTGCCGTCCCCGAGTCGCTCTATACTTTTCAAGGTAAGTTCATTTCTCACGAATTCTCTCTTTTTTCCTCTCGGACAGACGATGCCATCTGGCAAATATTAGACTCGAGATTGTCATCAAGTCGAGAATAACTTTGGAGTATTTCCCTGCAATTGATTGGAGCATTTGTGCTTTCTTGCAATGCTGAAGGTCAGTGATAGAGAGAGAGAGAAATCGAGATATCAGGGTTCATTTTGAATTCTTGGTAATACAGGGGGGTGGCTAAACAGAGCCCAACCCTTCGAATAAAGTGGTATTAGGGCGAAGTTGGATTGCTTAATGGTTTCTTTTAGGTTTGATTCTGTCGCTATGATATTGCTTGGCTGTTTCAGCTCAATGGTGAGCAGCAAGGTCGGATGGGGTTATTTTGTCTAATGATTACCGATAGAGGGAAATGAAGCCAGTACTTATATATATATATATATATATATATATATATATATATATATATATATATATATATATATAATGTGTGTACAATAGCAGTTTACATTGCTTCTTTAAAACAGAAAACGGAGATATTTAACACTAAGTCTTTAAGGTCCTATTCACCCCTCATGCTGGGCATGTGACCGTCGACAGTAACGTCGTCCGTCTAGTCTAGAGGAGCGAGGAGGAGATAATGTCATGCCCCCTGAAATAAGGGCTACGAGGGACTGGGGTCTAGATTTGCGCAATGATGTACGAGCTTATTCCAGCAAGGTGAAGTTCTTTTTTACGTATGTCATTTCCCGATATGAATTTAAGGTGTATATATATATATATATATATATATATATATATATATATATATATATATATATATATATATATATATATATATATATATATATATATATATATATATGAGCTCCAATAGGATTTAAGAGTACTTCTGAGTACTTCATCAGTACCCTTACAGAGGCAAGTAACAAGCGCAACAGTGTGGTTTGCCCGTCTGGTCAACACACCACAGCAGAACTTGTCACTCAGGATTTGCCAGAGTTCGGTTAAAAAAAAAAAAAAAAAAAAAATATGCCGGTTCTGCCGAATCTAGTACCATGCGATGCGGGGGTGGCGTAGGTAAATATGTCACGTGCCGCCTTGTGTTTTTCGGTTTCTTACCAGAGAGAGAGAGAGAGAGAGATTCCTACTACCCACACCAATTGTTGTATATCGTATGGATTATTATATCTCAACCGACGTTATTTTCGTCAGAAAGCGCCGATCGCCGTATGGCAACGCTGCTGCTTCTCTGCATGCTGTCACATTACGATTTCGTAAGGACCCTTCCCTCCTATCCTCCATTGCCTAGCAATCAGTATGATGGCCTCTGTCCTTGGTGTATTTGCTCTGTGACTCAGTACCGAAGTATTCTCCGTGACTGGGCACCTTCTTCTTACTTTTATGTATATTTTTCCGAGTGAATTACGACTGTTCACGTCGGCACTCGACTTTCTAACACACTGTACATTGTTTACATTTCCACAAAAGGGTTAGACTAAACGCCTCTTCCTCCTCCTCCTCCTCTTCTTCATTTTCTTCCGGTTTTGAGGGAGAGCTCTGGGATTTCATTCCTCACGTTATTTGTTCATTTTTGTTTTTCCAACGTTTCATAAGTCATTTTGTGATTACCCTACGTTCTTCAATTATTTTTTTTTCTCATGTCCTCTCCTTTTACTTGAAATGACTTGCGGACGTTTTGTAATTTCATTTCCCTGTTTTGTTGTCGTTCCTCTCTCTTGTTAGGTTTTTATGAATGTAGTCCGATCTCCGTTTGCTTTATCTCCACGTATTCTTCTCCTTTTTCTTTCAATTGCCTGTGAACTTTTTGTCATATTATTTCCGAGTATATACACTCTTTTTATTGGTGTTATAATTAGTTCCATTGTTTTCAACGCTTCTTGAGTTACTTTGTGACTGTCGTACGTTCTTCAGTTTTATTTTGTTCATTCTTGTCCCCTTTCTTTTAATTACTTGCGAACGTTCTGTCATCTCGTATACCCGTGCATAAACGTATTCTCCTTTCAAGCACCGTCTTCTTATCATTTCAGTAATGGGTAAATGTGGCATTCTCTTACGACTTTGCATTCTGCATAATTGTCTTTCTTCGCCCCCTGCGTCGTATTGCATTATCATTTTTATTTATTTATTTATTTTTTTGTAAAATGAAAATCCTGCTGACGGGACTTCCCTCTTGTTTCTTTCTCAGGACTTTGCTTTTATTTCTATCTTTTCCCGCCGTTCGTTTTTCTGGGCGATAGAGGAACGAGGTAGGAGAAAGATAAGGATAACATGCGAAAGATCTCTTCTCGAGGCTCAGAGATAAGGTTACGCCTATATCTATGTACTTTCGCGTCCACTGGCGGATTCAGAAAAATTTCATGGGGGGGTTGGCCCACCAATTTCCATTATATACGTATATATATATATATATATATATATATATATATATATATATATATATATATATATATATATATATATATATATATATATATATATATATATATATATATATATCACATGAAATGTGCCATGGTTCGAAGCCACGAGAGGACGAAATAATTATTAACTAAAGAATTCCCCTTCGGTTAACATATATATGATAATATACTGATTACGAGGTAGAGCGAATTGGATATTAGAGGTCATTGTAGTTTAATACGTGTATGTGAATCACGGTGATGTGATAAAAATGCATATATATATATATATATATATATATATATATATATATATATATATATATATATATATATATATATATATATATATATATATATATAATAGAAATTACTAAATGGACAGCGATCGCCTGTTCTATCAGGAAATACCGAAGCCATCATTATTATCACTAAGATTACCGTTATTACTATTATTGTTATTATTATTATTATTATTATTATTTATCTCAAGATTTTACTATTATTTCTATAATAGATTTTTCCCTAATTCGCATTTATATTACTGTTATCTAAATCTTCATTATTATAATTTTGTTTCAAAATTTTATTATTAGTTCTAAAATAGATTTTTTCCTCACATTTTTATATTTCTCATTTATAATACTATCTAAATCATCAATGTTATTGTTTTGTCATTATTATTTTTCAAAGGGGGGCTACGCGCCCAGGCGCCGGCACTCTGGATTCGCTAGTGCTCATAGCCGTGAATAACCACATGCAACGTAAAAACACCATTCAGACAAACAAACAAACTTATTTTTATATCGCTAGTGAAAAACAGAACTTGGTTAATTCTGTACGTGTCACATATCACAGACCTGCTTAGTTCTCTGGTATTGCCACAGGCTTTTAATGAAGTGGCCATATGATGCCGAAGCTGCCTTGTACTATGTACACACACACACACACACACACACACATATATATATATATTATATATAATATATATATATATATATTATATATGTGTGTGTGTGTGTGTGTGTGTATGTATATATCACACACCTTCCTCCCCGGTGAAGCGGATGGCGTCAGAACAACAAAGTCTTCCGATTTATTAGCAAATATTTTAGGGATGAGGTTGCTGGCCTCACGCTTTCTTCTTGGCCCTTACGTAGATATTATACTGCTCCCCATTCACAGCTGGGGGTGGACTGGTGGGTAGCAGGCAGGGAGCGGCGATCCACTGGCCAAAAACTATATATATATATATATATATATATATATATATATATATATACGTATATATAATATATATATATATATATACACTACATATATATGACGTTAATTTTATCAGATCGGGGGAAACAACTCACAAGAAATGCTGCAGACAGCTGATAAGAAATCCGAAGTTGTTTATGAAACAGAGACCCAAACAAACTCCTTCCTAGAAGCGAAGCTGAGCCAAGGAATCGATAAGGTTGAGGTTGGGGGTGGGAGGGAGGGAGGGGAAGTGGGAAGCATTTGACCCTGATATGAACTCGCATGAAATCCCTTTGATAAAAAAAAAGAAAAAAAAAGAAAGAAAATTTAAACGAAGCGTCAGATCTTACGCCACTGCCCAAACCTTAAGTGACGGTTCGGATCGATTCGAGAGCGGTACTATCATTTTCCTCTGTGGCGGGGGAAATGATGGTATAAAGGCTGACTGAAGTTCAGGAAGGAAGGAAAGGAAAAGAAACGACTTCATGTAGTATATTTGCGTTCCAGCTTCGAATGGGAGCTTCCTATCTGATTTGGCCGAGGTGGAACAGTAACGGTTTAGAATCGACCTAAAAACCACAGGCGCTTTTTTCTCTCCTTCAGGACTTTTTCCTCATTCCTTTAAGAGGTCCCAATACCCTTATTCTCGTTGGGGGTTAAGTGCCGTCAGTGCACCATACGCGGGGCACTGTAGGCGTTAGTTATGGTTCTTTTGCGGCGTCCCTTCGGCCAGTATCTGCAACCCCTTCCATTCCTTCTACAGTAGTTCCATTTATATTCTCTCTTCCATCTTATTTTCCGCCATCTTCTGACAGTATTTAGTAGCGCATCTGAGAGGTTTTTCTCCTGTTACACCTTTTAATCCTCTTACTCTCGATTTTCCTTTCAGCGTTGAATGGCCTCGTAGGTCCCAGCGCTTGACCTTCGTCCTAAATTATATATATATATATATATATATATAATATATATATATATATATATATATATATATTCTCTCTCTCAATATCCTTAAAACGTTTGATAAGCGGGAGTCCATGGAGGAGAGGCTGAGGACCTCTGGGCAGAATTCAGACCTCGAGAACGTCTCATCAAAGAGGAGGCCCTACACGAAGCGGGCCTGGTGCTAGCGGAATGAGGGCCACGACGAGGACCTGTTCACCAGTGGATCCGTAATCCTTCAGAGAGTTGTGTCTCTCGGTCACAATCATTCAGTCACCGTCAGGAGTGACTGAGGATCTCGTAAGGGTCATTGACAGAGCCGTCGTGGCAGCCCCCGCCCCCCTACATCCCAAACCCTAAGCCCTTCGAATAGCAGAAAGCCGAATCCTTTATTCATGCCCAGAAACCCAGAGGGGAATACGAATGAGGAGGAAATAGGTAGAATCCTCGCAGAGGCCAAAACAGAGTCGGCCATGTTTAGTTTCGTTCAAGAGGTTAATGATAGGCGGCGAAAATGTCCCTAATTGAACTTTGCCCGTTACCCAGATTCTTTATAAAGACCGGTGGGCGTCTATTTGAAGTATATATACTAGACATGAATTTTTTTCCACCGATTTGACAAGTAGGCCATTTATATATTTATATTCCCCGTAAGGAGTAGTTCTAGCAGAGCAATTCACTCGGTACAACGTATAGCATCTCTGAAGGTTCTTTACGGCGTCCCTTAGACCCCTAGCTGTGGCCCCGTTCATTCTTTTTTACTGTGCTTTCGTTCATCTTCCTTCGACCGTACGTTCCACCCTCCTCCTAACAATCGCTGCATAGGGCATTGTAAACCTTTCTACTCTCAATTTCCCTCTCAACGCTGAATGATCTCGTATGTTCCAGCGTTTGGCCTTTGGCCAAGGTTTAAGCATTCTGCTCCATATTTTTAACATATTTTTTTTTTTCTAAGAAAGTTCCGACAAAGCCTGCACAATAAACAACACGTTTCGCAGGTGCCAAAGCGGATGAAAAGGCTGACCGCTTCTTGCGTCGTACGAGCAGAGTTGGACCATAACAACCTTCTCCACAGACCGGACAAGGATATTATAACCACCTCCTTGTATCTCAAGCACCGCTGGCTCGGTTTGAGGCAGATAAAGAGCATTTCGCGAGATGCAATTAAAGGCTATTACGAAGCCCTCTGAGAGAGACTCACTCAAAAGGTAACCCGGAGTTTTCCCCGTCAGTCAGGGCGACGTTCTCTGAGATTCCTTCAAGGAGGCGTTTAAGAGAGACCTCGGGTTTCACTGGTTTCAGTAAATTTCAGGTCACTGAGTTCATCGCATGTGCATTTAGCTTAAGCTGTTCTGTTCCAATCTGCTTGATATACGTAGCTGGGGATGTTGGACGGATAACAGTGTAGTGGTCAGTAGGATTTTTGCGAAGATTCCTTTGATTGAGTCATCTATATAATCCTGATGGATCATGCAAAGTTATATCCAGGTGATGGTTTTAATACAACCTTCCCAATCTTCATAAGATCACAAGACAACACAGGGAGAGAGAGAGAGAGAGAGAGAGAGAGAGAGAGAGAGAGAGAGAGAGAGATATTTCCCTTTTTGAATCAAAAGCCAAATATAATGCTTTTCATCAGAGAGAGAGAGAGAATATCCTTGTTGTCTATTAGGAAAATCTTCCCACTCTTTATAAGGTCACAAAACAACCTACTTCAAAGCCTGAAAGAGAGAGAGAGAGAGAGAGAGAGAGAGAGAGAGAGAGAGAGAGAGAGAGAGAGAGAGAGATCAGTCGCTATTGACATGACAAATCACGGCGGGGCAAAGATACAAACTCAGCCTCACGTCCTGGTGGTGTGTTCAGGTCAAACTCAGTCTCCGAAGGGAGGTGGAATCTTTAAGAGCCCATTTTACTGCCCACAGCAATTCTTGCGAGTGTGAGAGAGAATAGAGAGTGTGTGAGAGAGAATAAAGAGAGAGAGAGAGGGGGGGCCGGCCCAGAGATCTCTGGGCAGTTATGCCAGAAGGTTGCCCAAAGTACCATTACGTCATGGGCGGTCATGACTGCGCAAACTGATCGACCCAAAATAGCTCCAACACAGTTCCTGGGGTTTTGGAATGAATGTCTTTGTAAGCGATCCCTCGTGCCAGGTGCGTTTCGGTGCGCACGCACGCACGCGCGACGCGCTCTTGCGTACGTGTATATATATATGTAATATATATATATATATATAATATATATATTAAAATATGATATATCTGTTGGTGATAAGTATATTAGTACGTATATACAGTACATATGCAATAATGTCCATTCTTGTAAATCACCTTCACGTTCAAACATAATATAGTAACCACTCATGTGCTTTATGATTCATCATCTTTGTATAGATCTGTCTGTTTTTTTTTTATGCCCCGAATGCTTCATAAATTTCCAGAGTAATTGTTGCGTACTGGATTGCAATCCAGAAGTCTTCGGCCGCAAATAGCACGTTGTTTATGAGGTAGCAACTAAGGGTGTAAGTTTTTTTTTTTTTTTTTGCATGCCAAAGGGCAGACAGGTGAGTTGATAGTTAAGGTAGGCTCGTTCTGACCTTTCGCAATGCAGGTGTGCTTAGATGCCGTCTCGTTCCATGTTGTTTATTTGGAAATCTATTGAATAGCAGGCAGAGTAATGGGTCGTCATAACTGAAAAAGTCCACCTTTTATTATTATTTTTTTTTCGTTCTGTAATTTTAAGAAGACTTTAGATGTCACAGGTGCCTGTGTGTTAACTTTCTCTCGAGGAGCTACATAGAGTGTCATGTATTTCAGGGGCTTCATTTATTTTCTCCCTGACGTCAGTGCATTACTAGAGGTTCTTTGCAGCCTCCCTTCGGCCCCGAGCTGCAACGTCTTTCATTCCTTTTACTGTACCTCCATTCATATTATCATCCATGGTGCTGTTGTTGATTCACAGTGCAGCTGCGAGGTTTTCCTCCTGTTACGCCTTTCAAACCCACCTACTCTCAATTTCCTTTCCATCGCGGAATGACCTCATAGGTCCCAGTGCTTGGACCTTGGCTTAAGCTCTACTTTCCATACCTGACGTCTCACTCGTCCATAAGATCTCAGAAACTGATGACGTGACTCCAAGTAGATGAAATCAATCAATCAGTTCTCGAAAAAGTTTATGATTCCTGTTCATTCTGAGTCCCCTTAAATTACTGCGATTCGTAAGTCGAGCCGTGGGCGGCTCACTGTAGGCAGTGCCGAGTCTCAACCTCATTGCTTTCTGGCTTATAGTTTGCGTCAGTCGTCAGCTGTTCAGCTTCTTTAACTTTGTCATTTTTCCATTTTTCACACCGGATTAGCAATTAAATCCTTATGACCAGTCTTTGAGAGTCTAGCATTAACAAAATTGAATTCCCCTTCGAGCCAAGCAGTGTATTTTTTTATTTTTACTTTGGGCATCATACCCCTTGCCCGAGGTTGCTCTTTTATCACCGGGGCAATTGGTTTCCCTAGGAGCTACAAACGTCCTTGGCTCAGGCACCTACCTGCCCGTGCGACTCTTCCTGGTAGGAGGTATTATGTCCCTCGGAGAGTCGACTGGACTGGCTCCTTGGGGAGAGAGAGAGAGAGAGAGAGAGAGAGAAACGAACGAATATGAAATTTATAGTTGAACAGACTCAGATGACCTTCAGCTCAGACAAGAAAGACGAAAAGATCACTTACCTGGAAGGAAACCTTATTTCAGAAAGAGAGAGAGAGAGAGAGAGAGAGAGAGAGAGAGAGAGAGAGAGAGAGAGCAGGGGTGTGGTGCTATTAGAATAAGACGAAATAATAACTGCATTAAGCGTACACCAACCTTTTTCCTCAAAGGGCCTCAGGGTAGGCCTCTCGTGTGTGTGGATGGGAATTTGCTACCGACCGCGGTCTGCCCGACCTTTCTGCTTTTTTTTTTTTTTTTTTTTTTTATTATTATTGCTACGGGCTTCTGAAGAGCAAGAGCCCGTGCCAGCGCAAGGCAGGCTGAATCTAAGTAGTAGTATTAGTAGTCTAGTTTTTGTTAATCGTCGATTTTCGTATTTTTTTTTATTTTATTTCGTTTACCTCTCCTTCGACCGCCGTGAAATCTCAAAAATGATCGATGGACTATCTTGCGATTAATAGATTTCAGACGTCCCTGTAGATTTCTATATATACAATTTTAGAGCAAGAGCCCGTGCCAGCTGAAAGCTGTATATATATATATATATATATATATATATATATATATATATATATGTATATGTATATATATATATATATATATATATATATATATATATATATATATAAAAACAGCTACTCCAGTGTTTCACTTTCCTTCGTTGCTTATACCTTTATACCTTTATTTATGCATTTATCACGTTCCAAACTTTCGTGATTCACTTACACACACACACACACACACACACACACACACACACACACACACACACATATATATATATATATATATATATATATATATATATATATATATATATATATATACAGATATACATATATAAAGAGTAAATACACGCGTTGCATATATCAGCATCTCTGCATAATAACAAAATGCAGACGAATCAAACGGTCCACACAGATCGATCGCCCAAATAAACCCGGGGCGGGAGTGAGTGACCTTTCCGTGTGCGAAAGAATCCTAGGGGGATGGGGAGGGGGGCGATAATCAGACATCAGCAAAATAAATAGGGGTCATGAGAGAAGGAATATACTACAGGGTTCCAGGTGTAGGTAGATGGGGGTGGGGGGAGTGGGGAGGGTAATTAAGAGGGAATTCCTCCGCCCTGCTTTGTCAACAGGTGATTCATTTGTCATCCCGCTCATTGTTTCCCCTCGTTGCGTGGCCCAGTTTGGCGCATACCGTCAGTGGATTCATGTGTGTGTGTGTGTTTGTATGTGTCCCCTCTTTCCAGGGCATTTGCCTTATTGCGGCAATTCTCTCTCTCTCTCGCTCTCTCTCTCTCCAAGAAACTCCAGTTACAGCAGTAACTGCACTGCTGCTTTGGACTTATTTTAATCATAACTTTTGTATTTACAATTATGTATGTATATATATATATATATATATATATATATATATATATATATATATATATGCTTTAATGATAACGTGACGCAGCTAAAATCACGCTGGTCAGAGGTAGTTCTGTCGTCTTTTACGTGTTTTCGTATCATCCCCGATTCTGCCTGTGGGGCAACATCCTTCGAGTAGGATCTCTATACTCAAGGAGCCCTTTCAGTTACCTTAACCATGAAGGAGTCCAACCAGTCGAACGCCTTGAGAGGTAGTTTGTTTGATTGCCTCCTCTTCCTCCTTCTCCTCCTCCTTCTTCTTCTTCTCCTTCTTCTGCCGTATTTGGGCAAAGAATCCATCACACGCACTTCTGGCAAAGCTCTGCGTTCAAATGGTGCCCAGAGGTTAATCCGAATTTCAAATCTATATTATACGTTTCTGCTCGAGTATCTCTGTAAACACTATCCGTACATATGCGAGCAAGACTGAGGCTACGAGGGTAAATTAAGAACCAGGAATATGAGAGAGGGAATAAACAATATGGGACGGTTTGGGATCAAATTTTTGCCTTTTGTTATAAAAGTTATAACAGCGATCTGATGTCATCATCATCATTTCTACAGCTACCAAGTACTTCTTTATTAAATTCGCGTCTTATAACCGCACTCATATTATCATAATCTCTTAAACCTGTGCTCCTTTGCACACATCCTGCTGCCTCTTTGGCTTGAATCCTACTGCAGGAAAGGCAACAGCAGGATGTGTTCAAAGGAGCAAAAGGATTAAGAGATTAGGATAATATGAGATTGGATATAAAACGCGAATTAAAAAGGGACAATACTTTGGTAGCTGTGGAGATAACATAAGATCGCTATTACAACACCAGGCAAAAATACAGAGAAATATGGAGATACATAGAAATGGTAAAAAAAAATAGATAAATAGATAAATAAATAAATAAGCAAGCGTAAGTGAATGAATAGATTAGAATCTCTTTAGATGGTTGTTGTGGGGAGGGAATGGAAAACGCCGTATAATCAAAGCCACCGAAAATAAATCTATCTTTCGGTTGTCTCGGTATAATACTGTACGAACCGCGAGCCATGAAAACTTTAATCACGGCCCGTTGGTGGCCTGGCCTATATCTTTGCCAGACGCGCGATTGTCATGGCTAACTTTGACTTTAAATAAAATAAAAGCTACTGAGGCTAAAGGGCTGCAATTTGGTATGTTTGAAGATTGGAGGGTGGATGACCAACATACCAATTTGCAGCCCTCTAGCCTCAGTAGTTTTTAGGGTCTGAGGAAGGACACGAAAAGTGTAGACAAAAAACAAAAGACAAAAAAGTGCGGACGGACAGACAAAGCCTGAACAATAGTTTTCATTACAGGAAACTAAAATCTGGTAGAGGAAACAAAGTCTATAGATGGGGAATGAAAATGATTGGCGAAAAGACGGCAAAAAATAATGAAGAAAGGAATGTAAAGATGGAGGATACGATAGACCGTCAGTTGCCTGGAAGGCAATCAATCGGTCACGGAGTAGCGTGACTGGATGTGTTGGGCAATCTTCCAGGGACCGGTCAAAGTAGACTGGTGTGAAGTACCTAAAAAAAAAAAGTTCTGCCTTTGAGAGAGATATATATACTAGAAGTGAGACCTGTCACTAACATAGAGAGAGTGAGAGAGAGAGCATTATTATTAAAATATCGTTCAGGCCTCATGCCAGCATTGGTACTTGATCCTATATCAACACTTACAAAGAGAGAGAGAGAGAGAGAGAGTGAGGCATTATTATTCTATCACCAGGCATTATCCCAGCACTGGTACTTGATCCGGTACCAGCTCTTACCAAGGGAGAGAGAGAGAGAGAGAGAGAGAGAGAGAGAGAGAGAGAGAGAGAGCTGTAGAGTTCGTAAGTGGATGGATCTTATGATCATAATAATTATTTCGAGAAAGACAGAGTGAAAGAGATTTATAAGCATTTCAGGATATGCTCATATTTAGGATGAGTCGCCTGAGAGAGAGAGAGAGAGAGAGAGAGAGAGAGAGAGAGAGAGAGAGAGAGAGAGAGAGAAACTATATTCTTCTACCATTTGCCTGTGTCCTTTGAAACTCCTTGCAACTGACGTTACACCATATATGTACAAAGCCGTTGACAGCAGGTTTCGTGGTTGTCATATGTGAGTCTGTAATGAATACAGCACATTACAGCACATACAGGAATACAAGACCTCCAGGTGACGTTTTCATCTAAACAAAAGAAATGTGCAGAGTATATTTACATTTATATTTATTCATCCACTTCTTCGTCTTTTTTACTCTTTAGGAATCTTGACTTGAGGTATAGAGGACTAGTCCGTGAATGAGAGATTATTGATTGATTGTATGTTATCTGGTGTTACAATGGCTAAAGTCACTGACGCCGATCGTGAAATCTAACTGTTAAAACTTCGAGTAAATGTGAGCTTTCATTTACTTTACTGTAACGCCGTTCATATTCTCTTTGTTCCATCTTACTCTCCACCATCTCTTCACAGTCGTTTCATACTGCAACAATACTGCTTTGAGGTTTTCCAGTGTGGAAGAGTTTAAAAGAAAGCTAGACAAAATCATTAGGACACTGTGAATGCACAGTAAAACCTGCATCTGCAGATAAGTGAGCACACGCTGTCTCCTCGGATGGACTAACAAGTCTTTGAGACATCCGGATCCTTGTAACTCCTGTTACACCTTTCGAACCTTTTGACTGCCAATTTCCGCCAGTTCCCACTCAAAGAGATTCATCGAAAAGTCAACGAATCAACAACTTAAAAACTAAATAGTAGAAAAAAAAAATAATAATAAAAATAATAAATAAAAACTCAGGTCAGGCAGGTTTCAAATTTGAATTTGAAACCGGGGCAACTTTTACTGGGTATCCGAGACCCATGTGGGAGTAGAATTTCTCTCGAACGCCGGTCGGTCAACAACATACAGAGCATAACTTTTTATTAGTTTCTCCTTCTAATTCCTTATTTGAACCGTCTGCACAGAGGCCAGTTGCTTCTGACGGCCATTATGAAGAATTTTTGAAAAATCAAATCCCTTTCTGAATTATTATTATTATTATTATTTTTTTTTTTTTGAGAGAGAGAGATTGTAAAATCTTGCTTTGAGAGAAATGAGAACTGTAAATCTATGAGGAAATTGATATATATATATATATATATATATCATATATGTATATATATATATATATATATATATATTATATATATGTATATACTATATATATATGTAGTAGAATCTACTGGTCACTTTTTACCAGATACATATCCAATTGTAATAGCCACTGTGCCCTCTTAACTTCTTGAATTCAGAATTCAAGAGGGCATTGTGGCTACGGGACGGTACCTAACGACCCCATGGAAGGTACCACTCGTCGTCGTCTCTGTCCTTACTTGTATTGGTACCTTCATCGTTGACGGTCTGAGTCTAATCATCATTGCGAACTGGGAATGAAAATAGAGTTGTACTCTACTTTCGTATTTCGTTTCCTTAATCTCAAGTTCAATTTTCGTCGAGTTTTGCTATTTGAGTAAGAGGAAGAAATAGAACTCTTTATTCTTTATTATTGTCCTACTTTCATTTCTTTAGGTTTTCCCTCTCTGTTTAATTCCATCCACTCCTTCAAAGGATGATGAGTCAGCAGTTAACAAAACTTTCATGAAAATTATAGAGAAGAGCGAAAATAAATTAATTAAACTCAAATTTTGGATTCAGTTTTTGAAACGATTTTACTCAAATAAAAATCAATATTTAACGCCCTTTCATATTGGATTATACATCCTTTTAAATGATCTTTTATTTAATATGTTTAATTTTTTTCACTTTCATGTTCGATTATACATCTCTATAGAATATTTTTTCCAATAAATTCATTTATTAATCTTTTTTGTCACTATCATATTTGATTATATAACTTAGTATTTGATTTTTTTAGATTTATTTATTTTTCTTCTTTTGTCAGTGAAAATACCTTCACAGTTGAATTTTTAGTTAACTTTTTATTTAAATTATTTATAATAAAACCTCTTTTTTATGTCGGTGAAAATACCTTTCACAGTTGAATTTCCAGTTTACTTTTTATTTAATCTACTTATAATTAATCCTCTTTTTTTATGTCGATCAAAATACCCTTCACAGTTGAATTTTAGGTTTAATTTTATTTAAACTATTTATAATTAATCCTATTTTTTTATGTCCATGAAAATACCCTTCACAGTTGAGCACACCCGGTTGGTATTGAGGGCAGTTGATCGGAGCGTGGGTAGGACCAGTGGGCATTCTGGAAAATGCTTCTTGGTCGTCTGGGTAGTATATCCTCTCGGCGAAAAAATTGCAGGGTGATATTTTTAATGAAGACTATACTCACTTCGTACAGGGTCCGTTTAAGACACGTTAACCCCCACCCCCTTCTCTCTCTCTCTCTCTTTCCCTCTCTCTCTCTCCTTCCTCCTCTCTCTCCTCTCCTCGTCTCTCCTCTCTCTCTCTCTATCTCTCTATCTATAATATATATATATATATATGTATGTATGTTATGTATGTATGTTATGTTATGTATAATTATTTATATATATATACATATATATCCATACATACAATATATACATACATAAATTTGCATACATACAATATATATATATATATATATATATATATATATATATATATATATATATATATATATATATATATTATATGTGTGTGTGTGAGTGTTTGTAAGGAGTCCTAATAATTTTAAAAAAAATGATTTGAGGCAAACCATAACAAAATATTTTCTCTACCCAAAATAGATCAGTAAAACCCAACACGAAGTTTTTTTTTTATATCTTTTTTATTATTTTTTTTAAATACTCACCTCGACTCTTATATAAACTCTGTAAAAACTCCTGGATGGGAAGCGGGAGACGGTTGATGAGTCAGGGATGAATATCTTACGTTGAGTCAGCCTGCTTAACTGCTTAGCTGCTGCTGCTGCTGCCTTCAGACAGGTGTGTGGGCGGGGCGTGGGCGTGTAAGCAGGTAGAACCTGAGCGAGGAGCCGCCCATGCTCGCATCTTCCAGAAGGTCAGGCCTGGGCCGTTCTTCTTTTTTTTTTTTTTTTTTTTGGGGGGGGGGTTGGTTGGTGGTGAGAGGAGGGGTAGGGGTTAGTGGACTGTGGTTCCCAGGGAATGTGTATATATACATGTATATGTATATATATGCATGTAAATATGTGTATATATGTATGTGTATATACATAGATATATATATCGTATACGTATATATCTATATTTCTATATATATATATATATATATATATATATATATATTATATATATAATAAAAAAGGAGTCCCAAAAAACACCAAAATATAGAGAGAAAAGTACTGTATTTCAGAGACTGCTGTTTCTCTCTTCATATACCTGAAGAGAGAGACAGCAGTCTCTGAAATATAGTACTTTTCTCTCTATATTTTGGTGTTTTTATGGCCTCCTTTTATTAGATGGAATTCTGTTGTAACAGAACATTTTACCATCATCTATATATATATATATCATATATATATATATATATATATATATATATATATATATATACATAGCCTTTTTCTCAAAGTTCAAAACACGTTACGTTTCAATGCTTCCAACCGAAAATATTCTGTCGCCTCTATAGTTTCGTTAAAACAAAGCCGTGACTTAATTACGCACAATAATAATAATAATAATAATAATAATAATAATAATAATAATAATAATAATAATAATAATACAACACCAAGACAATTATCCACAAACGTATGTACAATGACTCCATTCTCACTTACGGATGAAGGAGCAGTAAAGCCACTGGGAGCCAAAAAAATAAAAATAATTTATAAAGTAACTGAATGATAAAGCTATTTACTAACTTACTGCTTATACTCGCCTAGATAATTGCCGCTCAGTAGCGATAATGCAATTGCAAATATGATAGAGGTGGAATCGTAAATGGGAAACATCTGTCACGAAACAGCTGTTTGGAGAAACGGTGGTCGGCAATGCTTAGGTTACTGCGCGGCAAGAGAGAGAGAGAGAGAGAGAGAGAGAGTTTGTTGACTGATGACTGATATAAAAAAATCTAGAAAGATTGAAATAGTATATATATATATATATATATATATATATATATATATATATATATATATATATATAGTATAGAGAGAGAGAGAGAGAGAGAGAGAGAGAGAGAGAGAGAGAGAGAGAGAATGATAAGGGAAAAATGTAAACAAGAAAAAAAGTGACAGAAAGGGAGAAAGAAAGAAAGAAAAAAGAAAGGGAGGTCAAAAGGGAGAAACGGAGAGAAAGAGAAACTTTCGACAAAGAAAGAAGCATGTGGGTGTGAAAAGTAGAAAGCTCTTAACGAGTTCTTCGGCATCTATACGTTTTAAAAGGCTTTGCCAGTCAACCTTGACAAATATATATATTCTCTCACTCTCTTCTCTGTTTCTGTTTGTGTGGCCGTTTATCGTCTTTCTTACTCTACAGCTTCAAATGAAATGGCTCTATGTAAATACACACATTCGTATATACATACATACATACTATAATATATATATATATATATATATATATATATATATATATATATATATATATGCAGAGTTTTACCTCTTCAAATGATTCGACGAACTGCTCATGGAAGCACAGAGGATCACAGAGAGTTCCACGTACACTAACTCGTAAATATTAGTGTACTCCCGGCAACATTTAACATTAAATATACCCAATGCCCGATGGTAGCGACGAATTACATCTGAATTTTCCGCTTAAAGTATTTTTCAAATAAGTAAATACATAAAAAAACGGGTAGTGTTTAAATTTTGAACATTTCGGCTAAATCATTATTATATTATCATTATAAATTGGCATCGTAATCATAGTAAGGTGTCTTAATGAGGTAGAATCGACGGAGTGGAAACAAGACACGTTTTGGAATTAGAGGTGTTGGGGGGTGGGGTGGGTGGGTGGGTACGTCTCTCTCTCTCTCTATTTACTTGCTTCCTCTCTCTCTCTCTCTCTTGTGTTGATCTTCTACTTCTTTTTCTTCTTCTTCTCTTTTATACCAAAGAGATATTTCCGATAAAAGTTTGCAAAGCAGACGAGAGAGAGAGAGAGAGAGAGAGAGAGAGAGAGAGAGAGAGAGAGAGCGAGAGAGAGAAGCAGACTGGACAGTAATCTGGGGTCCGTTCGGTGCACAAATCGTCTCTACGCAAGAAAGTGGCATTAGATCTTGCTGGATGGAATGCTCCCCGTAAAAAAAAAAAAAAAAAAAAAAAAAAAAAAAAAAAAAAAAAGTCAGCAAATTTCAAAGCATCCCATTTGACAGGAAGAAATGATGTGAAAGAGAAACACCAAAAGCAAGATACAGCCAGACAGAATTTACTGTTAGCGGAACGGTAGTAAATACCTGTGACCATCTCTAACAACGCCATCTATAAATTGTGGAAAGCAGGCAGCTATTTCTGTCCACAGAGTAAAAATAAAAGAAGTGTTTCGCAATAGTAACCAGTACTCGACCGGTTTGTGACGAAATTGGATTACCAAAGAAATGACGCCATCAGAAAGATATTCAAAGAGACAGCATTATATATTTTACATGACTTTGAAGAGTTCTCCCTCTCTATCTCTTCCTCCCAGTGAACATTCTCTATCTCGCTATGTATTTTCTCATCATTCTCTCCTTATCTCCTGTGAAATACTCTCTCTCTCAAATACATATGCTTACATACATACATACATATATATATAATATATATATATATATATATATATATATATATATATATATATATATATGTGTGTGTGTGTGTGTGTGTGTGTATATACTATATACATATATACGTATATGTATATGTATGTATATGATATATGCCAAAGAGAATAGCATCTTTATCCCACAAAGCTAGCTACTAAACCAACATGAAGACCTGACACTTTCCAAGACATCAGTAGAATCTTACCACCGGAGCCAATACCGAATTCATGACAGCACCACCAAGGTCCTCTTACTACCGGGGTGGGGACCTGTCGACTACTTTTATAAGTGACGGTGCATACAAAACAGGTACACATACAAAGGACGCCACTCGCATCATCTACGTCATATGACAAAGCAGGTATTACGTGGAGGCAACAGGCGCCTTGAACACCAGCAACAATATGCAGCCAGAGGTCCTCACACCGTTGATCTGTGGAACTGCTTCCCTGAGGAGGCTGTGCAATTACAACTTCAAAAGTTCAAGCGAAGATGCAATGTATTAATACCCTAATACAAATCTCCTGTTATTTTAGTGATTTAATTAAATATTTTTTCTAATTTATCAGTTTGTAAATTTATTTTTTTCCTTTATAACAACTGATCTCTTCTTTTTATTTCTCCTATTAACTTCTGTTACTTCTTTCTAATGAGCACCATCTTCTTTGGCATCTTGAATTTCAAGTTAGTGGCCCCTTTGGTGGGCTTGTTCCAACGTATGAATAGGGTGCATCATCTGAATATAATTAATAACAATAATGGAAAAGTAAATCCAAAATGGTATGTCTGTTTGATTTTGTTATTTAAAATCAAACAGACGTTATTGTGGATTTGCGTTTCCATGTTATTGACTCATGTGATTATGAGTTTTCTTTGAATAATAATAATAATAATAATAATAATAATAATAATAATAATAATAATAATAATAATAATAATAATAATAATAATAATAATACTCTTCGCTACGTCTTTTCCTGCGAGATCTAACACCGGTTGACTGATCTGATGTAACTATTTGTCGTCTCGACAACTCTGGTGACTGTTACCTAAACCAAGGTGGTTTGTCAGAAACGGGAAATAAAACTTGTCTATATTCTTGTGAGGAAACTTCACTCAACATCATCTCTGAGAGCTTTATAAAGAGGATCATTACTTTCCTCATCTCGGCACGCTATTTAGAGCAAAGGTCGAGCCGTTTGTTTATTGTCAAATCTCAAGATTAAATATCACCATTCTCTCATTTTCTTGATGGTGGAAAATCTGTAGATTGAATATCGCCATTCTCTTATTTTCTTGATGGTGGAAGATCTGTAGAGTAACTATCACCATTCTCTTATTTTCTTGGGTGGAAGATCTAGAATTACACATTCTTCTTATTTTCTGATGGTGGAAAATCTGTATCTGTAGAGTAACTATCACCATTCTCTTATTTTCTTGATGGTGGAAAATCTGTAGACTGAATATCATCATTCTCTTATTTTCCTGATGGGTGAGGGGTTGAGGAGGGCGGGGTTGGTTGTGGGGGAAGGGGTCTGGGGTTTGGGGAAACTGACTAGATGAGGAATGAGTCGACGTTTTCTCCCATTTGGAACTGGGAGGTTCACCATCTGCTGGAACTATCTCGCCCCTAGGGCGTCATTGCATTGCGGTGTTCCTCAGGAGTCCTGCGTATTTCTCTGGTTTATAACGGCCTGCTGCCCAAGTTCTGGAAAGAAAGAGAGAGAGAGAGAGAAGAGAGAGAGCGTTGCACCATGCATCATCGCCATGCAGTCTCTGATGTTTAATAAATGTGTCAATATAATAGGTCTGCATGGGACCGTGGGTATACCTCAGTGGGTACCGTCGGAGCAAGAATGGGTCACAATGAAACCCGGAGAGGTGGCATACTGTAAATGAGTGATGTTTGTTGACTGACTGAATGATTTATCTGTTGATCTGTTGATGCCAGTACCTCTAAGCTCTTCTAAAATATTTCTATATATGAAAATTTTCATCTGGAGTTTTGTTTAATTTATTTTGTTGTCAGACATTCTGTAATTAGCATACAAAATTATATATTTGCATATATATACACACATATATACACACACACACACACACATATATATATACATATCCGAATATATTTCTATGTATTTATATCCATATTGTCTCACACGTTCATGACATTCTAAATTATCAAATTCGGACGAGAAGGAACGTACATTGGAAACAAACAAAAGATTATGGCCGTGCGAGAGAGAGAGAGAGAGAGAGAGAGAGAGAGAGAGAGAGAGAGAGAGAGAGAGAGAGAGAAGGACTTCCCAGAAAGTCCTCTCTTTAGTAAATAAATATTTCCACGAACGTTCACAGCAAAATAATGCGGCGTTTTCTCTGGAAGAAAATAATTACATAGAAGTTACCCATCTTTCTCTTTCTCCCTCGTCACGCAACGGAGTTTCTCTTCCTCTCTCTCTGTCAAGAAAATGAACATATCTCTCACTCCTTACTTCGTCAGGAGACCTCCAGGTGAAGATAATTCACTCTCCAGATTCTGGTACTTTGAAATGGCGTCTGCCTGACCTGCGAGCTGCTCTATGAGCAAGAGACTGTGCTGGCATAAAGCCAGCTTAATCTCAAACAACAACAAACGTCTGCTTGTATTTACTGACCTCCAGAAATTAATTTTAGATTTATGTTTTTTTCTGAGAAGTAAAATTGTTCATTAAATATTATATCTCTATTTTTCATTTACTTTTGCAATTTTTTTTATAGGGAAAGTCATCTCTATTCACTTATTTCTTATTTATTGATAGGGTAAAGAATTTTATTTTATATCATTTGACTTGAATACCCGTCGTCCGAATATAGGCCGACGGTAGGGGCAATCCAATACCATTTTCTTGACCAAAAATGATATTTGGTGAGGTATGTGATATAAGTCTTGAGTATTTTTTGTTATTATTATAGGCAAGAGGCATGTTATTATTATTATTATTATATTATTATTATTATTATTATTATTATTATTATTATTATTATTATTATTCTGTTGAATAGAATTGTAGAACTCAGCGAATAATCTTATATATTATCTTTTCTATTCTTCTTCTTACTCGCTTTTCTGGCTCAGCGAGTAATCACAAAAATAAAAAAGATATATAATGTATAAGATTAATTCGCTGAATTCTGCCATTTTATTCAACAGAATTTGTTTAAAAAAAGTGTCTCTTCCAAAATATTATTATCATTAATAAGTACACGTTCATAATAAATAAACCATTAAGGCAATCAAGATACTTTACTTGCAAAGCTACCATTCGGAGAAAGGATTGCCACTAAGTTTAAAGAAACTGAGAAAGAAGAAAATCAAACAAAGAAATAAATACACGCGAAGTGACAATAGAAAATAACGAGGTCAAGGAAAAAACACAAAAAGCTAAAAAACGAAAAAAAAAAAAACCGCGAAACAACAGATGTTCCGCTGTCACTTAACACGAAAAAAGAAAGAAAAAAAAAGAAATTAATAGAAAGGTAGCACGGTATCTCACCGCCTAATCAGTGAGCTCTCTCTCCCTCCCTCTCTCTTTCTCTCATCATTTGTCCTAAAAAATTATAAATCTATCTTTCTCTCTCTCTTTCATCATTTGTCTAGAAACCGTATGAACATTTCTTTTCTCATTTGTCCTCAAAAATTATAAATCTCTCTCTCTCTCATCATTTGTCTAGAAACTTTATGAACCTTTCTTTTCTCATTTGTCCAAAAGAATTATGAATCTCTCTCTCTCTCTCGAGTCATGACGTGTGAAAGTCCCTGTGCGTTTCAACAAAACCTTCATTGGGCTATTGACCCCAACATATGACACGGTTAGGCGATGCTAGAAGCCTCAACCGACCACCAGGTGCGACGAAAAGTCAACAGGGAAAAGCCCTGGTTCGCGAAATGACCCGACCGAATCTCTTGGAGTCGCTCAGAATCGAGGTTAATCAGCAGCAGGTGTCGCGAACGAGCAAAGCAGGTGAGCTAATCGAAGACGCCCAATTCCACGAAGAGAATGATCTTCTCTGCCAGATCCACAGGCGAGATCGATCGACACGTTTTGTATAAACGGAAGAACAGGAAGAACAGGTGACCATACCCATACCAACCAGTTTTGCATAAACAGAAGAAACGGAAGAACAGGCGACCATACCCGTGCCAACCAGTTTTGTATAAACAGGGGAAACGGAAGAACAGGGTATACCATACGCATACCAACCAGTTTTGTATAAACAGAAGAACAGGTGACCATACCCATTCCAACCAGTTTTGTATAAACGGAAGAAACAGAGGAACAGATGACCATATCTATGCCAACGTGTCCTATTCCCCTACGGAACTACGAAGCAGTCACTTCCTCTCCTCGCTGAAACAGTTCCAGAAGGATCCGCGAAGGACAGAAGCTTCCCGTTGACCACTGACACGTCCAATAGGACCCCGAGAGAACAGAAGGAATCTAGGATATCCTTTGGTGTAACCCTGATACTCTCCTTATGGGGTCCTCAATGAGGTCGCGCGAGTGTCAGGGTAAGTAAAAGTGTTGGAGTGTGTTTCCGCGCGACATCTGGGGTTGGGGGGAGGGGGGATTGTGATGTGGGTGGGTGGGAAGTGTGTTGGAGATGGATGCCACATGGTGGGGTAGGGGGTGACGTGGGGGTAGGGGTCAAGTCCGAGGTCCAAGACCGCCACTCTGCCTCTTATATGGAGATGGGGTTAAGTGTGACTCATGCTCCAAAGATCCAGCCATGCCTCTCTCTCTCTCTCCCCCCTCATTTTAAAAGCGGCGTAATTGACTTACACCGACACTAACGGCATCGTTCGGCAATAAAGCAGCGATAGATTTGACTGTTGCTTTCGTTCCTGCTGCTTACGATTCACGGGACCGCCTGACTGACTGACCGCAGAGGAGTGGAGTGGAATCCTCCTCCATGCACATGCAGGCTCCGAGTGATCGCTTGAGTTTCTGTATTGTCTCTCATTCTGGTGCGTCAGTTCCCTTGTGTTGCTTCTCTTTAATTCGTGCTTCTTACTCGGAAGACTTGCGTCCTCGCCCGCTACTTGTTGCTTATGTTTGTGTGTCCCGGTATTTATTCCTTATCTTTTATTATCTGTAATTATTTGTTATTTCCCGAGATTTGGTTTTTTTATCGTATCGGTCGTCTTTTATTCGTCTGAAGCTTGGGTTCCTAATTAATGGCATTATCAATTATCATCACATGACTGCGCATGCATTTCGAATATAATAATAATAATTATTATTATTATTATTGGTCTATCACAGTCATTCCATTTGACTGGGTGGGTTTTATAGGGTGAGGGGGTTCGTGGTTGCATCCTGCCTCCTTAGGAGTCCATCACTCTTCTTACTATGTGCGCCGTTTCTAGGATTACACTCTTCTGCATGAGTCCTGGAGCTACTTCATTCAAGGATCTTGGGATCGTGCCTAGTGTTCCTATATATGATTATGGGTACAATTTCCACTGACATATCCCATATCCTTTTTATCTCTATTTTCAGATCTTTTCCCTTTCTTTCTCTTCAACTCTGGTGTCCCATGGTATTGCGACATCAATGAGTGATACTTTCTTCTTGATTTGTCAATCAACGTCACGTCTGTTATTATTATTATTATTGGTCTATTACAGCCATTCTATTTGACTGGGGTGTTTTTATAGGGTGAGGGGGTTCCGGGCTGCGTCCTGCCTCCTTAGGAGTCCATCACCTTTCTTACTCTGTGTGCTGTTTCTAGTAGCACGCTCTTCTGCATGAGTCCTGGAGCTACTTCGGCATCTAGTTTTTCCAGATTCCTTTTCAGGGATTTTGGGATCGTGCCTAGTGTTCCTATGATTATTATTATATCTATTTTTATCTTCTTTCTTTCTAAGATGACTTTAGCTTTGCAATTCATCCTTAACTTCTGCCACCTGGGATCTGTTACTCCCTCCCGCTACGTAACCAACCTGGTACTGCCATTCGCTACCTAAGATAAACGACAATAAATAAATGCTCCTTTTATTCTCTGTATCAGCCACTGTTCTGTTACGTCGCAAGAAGAGGAACACCTTGCGAGAACATAATGAATCAACTGTATTTTATTTAAAGTTCAACTTTGGAAAGGGGTTTCCCCTGACAGACAGCTGTTTAAGATAATGATAGTTATTAATTCATTTCTCCAACATTTTGCGAACTATTATTCTTTTTCTCTTTTATGTTGTGGCTTGATCATTTACTGAATTACGTTAGATGTAGATCACGTCCATTTGATGCCAAACATGCGGCTGTAAACAGAGACAAATGGTCGATGCATTTACCTGCCAGTCATCAAAGGCTAGGTTATTATTATTATTATTATTATTATTATTATTATTATTATTATTATTATTATTATTTTATTATAGGGCTCAGAACACCATATAAAAGCACTCTGACGTCACCTTCCCTAAGGAATATCTACCTATACATGCATAATTATATATATACGTACTATGTATTTGTACATATACATACATATAGATATTTAATGTATATATACACATATATAAATATGTATTTATTTCTGTATGTGTGTATACATACACGCATACATGTATGTATGTATGTTATGTGCGTGCGTGTTATAGATTTGCAATAGACATTGTAATGATAGATTTGTAATGACTTGAGTATTTTAAGAACATTTTGGAAGTCCGCTAATAGGCCCTCATTCGGTTTATCTGGCAGGACCCTTGTATTTCTCTCTCTCTCTCATCAGAATAACCAGTTATTCTTCGTTTATCATGCGTCATCTTCACAAGTTTCCGTTGCACTTTGGCACCATTGCAAAGTCATTTTAGGTGACTGATCTTATGCAAATAGTAGTCATTTCCTTTTAAATGTAGACTTTAATAATTTTACCTCAAAGAAATCTTATCGAGAATTGGCTTTTTGTACCATAGGTCTAGACAAAAGAGAAACAGAGTACCTTTTCTAGGTAAGACGTTTACTTATTGTTTTCAAACTTTTTTTTTTTTTGACATTTAATTTCGACACTTAACCTTGATATCTAGATCTTAACATTGTTCATTTTAAGCTCCTGAGTTCCAACACCATTCATTCAAAAATGTGAATTTGAATGCAGTTCATCTTTGCGTTCAGATTTTGCAAGCTGTCTTTCCAACGTAGAAAATCTGAGCGCTGTTCATTTGGAGACTCGAGCCGTAACGCGTCAATCTGAAGTCCGCTTCCAGCCTTGGAACTCTTCTGGAACTCCCGAAGAAGAAGTCTTCCAGTTCAGTGGGTTTGATTTATTTCGGCGTCTCATGGGCCCTCCCTTGACTCCTTCCTGATTTAAAAAAAAAAGGGGGGGGAGGGGTTATTTAATACCGAAACCCCGAATAAAAAGAAGAGCAGTTTTGCAACTTCTTCAACTATTTCTCCATCGTCCTTCCTCCGAATGACCATCGCAACTGTGCGATAATTGCCATCGCCCATTTCTCACTTCCATAATTGCCACTTACGTAATTGAATTCTAATATAATCTTCCTTTTTGGATAAACCCCCAGAGGCTGTAGAAAAAAAAAGCAATAGGCGGGCAACCCCCGGACCTAACCCCCCCCCCAAAAAAAAAAAAAAAAAAAAAAAAAAATCCTTGGAAGACCCTGATGGAGTTGAGTCTGATTACCTTCCTTGCGAGCCCAGTATGGTACAGGATGGGCGTTGGTATCATTCTCAGTCCTACTCTGAAGGACTCTATTGCCACCCCTACCCTCTCCCCGAGTCCCCACACAGACCACCGTCTAACACAACCCCCCTCCCTCCCCCACCAACCCCCAAACACAAAAGTTACCCTCTGGATACATTCGTATCCCGCCGGCGCCGTATAGACCTCCACCCGTCGAGTGACCTTGGAGGCCTTGTCGCGGGTAATTAGAGTCGCCGGAATTAATGTCGGAGGGCGGCGGTATCTCTCTCTCATAACGAAGGCGAAGCCTCCGTTATTTATGCTGCAGTTAAACGCAACTCGAATGGACTTAACTACCGGGTGTCGGGGATACTGAAGGCGTTTTGTGTTTGGGTAACCGTCGTTTCAGGGAGCTCTTTTGTTTAGCCTGACAGCAGCTTCAGGTTAGGGAAGGTACGAGATGAAGTCTCTCTCTCTCTCTCTCTCTTCCTTGTTGTGTCACCATTGGAACTGCAAAACAATAACGCCATTTCTCCTTCGCCTTCAATGACCTCTCTCTCTCTGGCTTAGAAACACGACGACACTGCGAGGACAACTAATAAAAAATATTCAAAATACCGAAAGGCATAACAAAAGTAGACAGTAACCTATTTACGTTAAACGAAAACCAGACAAGAAACAATGGATGGTAACTAGAACTGAAGAGATACAACACAAACCATTGTGAGAACTTCTTTACATAAAAGAAATGTCACACGTGGAATAAACTGCCACCAGAAAGAAGTTGTAAACAGCAGCAATGTGGAAGAGTTGAAAAGAAAGCTAGACAAAATTATTAGAACACTGAATGAACAGTAAAATCTGCTCTTAGAGATAAGTAAGCACAAGATGTCTCCTCTTAGGATGGACGAACAAGTCTTTGAGACATCCTAATTCTTGTAACTCTCTTTCTCTCTCTATGCGGGAGCGACGACACACTCGGCTCCCTTCTTTGTGAATGAAATAGCACAGCACGGCAGAATTTGGCAGATAAGCTAAGAATGGAAAGGCTATACGGTCAAACTCGTCGAGGAAATTATGCGTTAAGTTATGAAGACGTCTGTCAGTCCAATTTTGGGAACTGGATACCAGGAAGGGGCTGCTTTAAGATTCTCGTACATGGAGTCAGTATCTCTATTCGAAGATACGATGCTTCTTTTTTTTATTTTATTCCCCAGTCATTTTTACTTTCTCATGCTGGACTGCGTGATAACTTACTTAAGTTGTTGCCCTTTTTAAGGCGGTCTCTTTAAAGACAAAGATAGAAAAAAAAGTCAGGACGTGGAAATCACTGATGGAGGAATTTGAGAAATATCTGACTTCTCCTGACTTTATATTGTGCTTTATTATTTTCTTTTCCTTTCTTGCATTTCTGTCTTTAATCTTGCCCGTCTTTCTGTTATTCTGATGTTGTTGCTAATGAAAGAATGATTGAGGTAAGAGTAAGAATGAAATGAAGAGAACATGTTAGTGATAAAAAGAAGTTACTTTTTTTTTTACATACACCAATATATATATCAGCATTTATCAGCTTTTACACACACAAATACATGTATAATATACATATATATATATATATATATATATATATATATATATATATATATATATATATATATATTCATATATATATATATATGCTATATGCAAGAACTGAGTGATATCTATTCCACTTTCCGTGTTCTTGGCGAATATGCACCTCCTTAGTAATATCGCCAAAATTATCTTTTATCTATCTGTACACTGTGTAGGTATATATATACTACATGCGTATGTTGGTATGTATTTACGCATGGACTGTTCTGAGAATGATAATGGTGTCCTGGATTCCACGAGCACTCTTCTTCCTCAGCATTTCCATGGAATTCCATGTCATAGAGATGTCCGAAGTTCTCCATTAAAGCTTCAAGAAAGTGGATCTACAGTTTTGCGTACTGTAGTAGATTCACTGTAGCCACGGCATTAGAACCCGAGTTTCTACAGCTTGTTATGTCATCCACAGGCGGTATATCGAAAAGAGCGATCAACTAACGTAATATATTTGTGGCAAATCGTTTACTCAAACCATTTCATCAATTATAGTTTTTCTCATATTTTTGTAATTTATGATGGACGTATGTAGCTTTCTTCCTTTATTTTTAGTTTTCTGAAAAGGATATCGTTGTGTCGGCTCTGTCTGCCCGTCCGCAATTTTTTCTGTCCGCCCTCAAATCTCAAAAACTGCTCAGGCTAGAGGGCTGCAAATTGGTATGCCGATCATCCACCCTCCAATCTTCAAACATCCCAAATTGCAGCCCTCTAGCCTCAGTACATTTTTATTTTAGTTGAGGTTAACATTAGTTATAATCGTGCGTCTGGCATCGACGTAAGCCAGGGCACCACGGGACCATGGTTAAAGTTTCATGGGCCGAAGAAACTTCGGTGCATATTTTACTTGGATTTTTTTTTTTTTTTTTTTTTTTAATGAAAACGTGATCCTTTTCTCCAATTTCTCGAGAAACATATAATTCTTTTTCTTTGCCCAACTTCAACAATGTGCGACATTTCCTCGCTTTTTTCTCTCATCATCTAGATCACACCTCGACCAAATACGGCCTCGTTCATGCGAACATACAGGGAAACGCCTCGTGCCTCCGAGACGATTCGTTTTTCTGTAACATCTGGATGACAAAAAAATAAATTCGCCTTTTTCCTCTCTACCTGAACCAAATACGGCATAACTGCATTACAGGGAAACGCCTTCTCTCTATTGACACCCACCAGCGGCCATCACAAACGACTGCGTGTGTCATCATCAGAAATAAACGAGAATTAAAGCGAAAATCGCTTCCTCGTCGGTGCCAATTGGCCCTCCGTAACGACGGCCATAAAGTGCCATCAACTAGCGCGGCGGACTGAACACGCCCAAACCGCAGCAGATGCAATTGAACGCGCCCTGCGGCGGCACATCAAGCTGCCTGTGCCTGTTTGATTGGTTCTTCTTCGTCGGGGGATGGAGTCGTGATCATTATCTCTCTTGTTAAGTTATGATTCTGCTTTACCCTCCGTTCCTGTTTTGGCTTATGTTGAATTCTCCGCTATTTAGTAGCCTTCTTCTCTTCCTCTCTTTGCCGATTAGGAATCACTTGTCTGTGTTTCTTCCGTTTCATTTGTTCTCTGTTTTTGCTTTTCCTTCTTTCGTGGCCGGTTATATCATTAGTTT
Organism: Macrobrachium nipponense; assembly: GCF_015104395.2. Lineage (NCBI taxonomy): Eukaryota > Metazoa > Arthropoda > Malacostraca > Decapoda > Palaemonidae > Macrobrachium > Macrobrachium nipponense. Next base: position 18,420,716 of record NC_087211.1, on the reverse strand, counting down.
CTACTTATCGTCGGGCAGAAATATAGCGTTATTTTGTTGTTGTTGTTGCTCAATCAGTTTAAACAAAATGTTAAGTTACGTTTCCTCTCTCTCTCTCTGGCACCTTTGGAATTCCAGAACAATAAGTATCTCTCTCTATCTCTCTCTCCTCTGACACCTTTGGAATTACAGAACCATAAATTTTTCTCTGTCTGTCTGTCCGTCTGTCTCTGACACCTTTGGAATTACAGAACAATAACTATTTCCCTCTCTCTCTCCTTGTGACACATTTGGAATTACTGAACAATAACTACCTCTCTCTCTCTCTCCTTGTGACACCTTTGGAATTACAGAACAATAAATATTTTTTTTCTCTCTCTCTCTCTTTGTGACACCTTTGGAATTACAGGACAATAACTATTTCTCTCTCTCTCTCTCTTTGTGACACCTTTGGAATTACAGAACAATAACTATTTTCTCTCTCTCTCTCTCTTTGTGACACCTTTGGAATTACAGGCCAATAACTAGTTCTCTATCTCTCTGACACCTTTGGAATTACAGAACAATAACTATTTCTCTCTCTCTCTCTCTATCTCCTTGTGACACCTTTGGAACAACAGAACAAGAACTAGTTCTCTCTCTCTCTGACACCTTTGGAATTACAGAACAATAACTATTTCTCTCTCTCTCTCTCTCCCTCGCTCATCTGGACACCTTGCAATTTGCAGAACAATAACATGGCCCCCCATCTCCCCACCATTCCGAATCAGCAGCCTGAGAGACAGACTGCAAATGGAAGTCACTTGAGTAATGGGCCGGGTCCCAGCACAGTAGTATATCCTCCGGTCTCCAATTATATATCTCCTGGAATTATATCCTGGGCTGCATAAGCCTCCTGGCTCTAATCAACCTCCAGGAGATTTTTTTCTTTTTTTTTTTTTGCCTACCCTGACGAGCGCCTCTTGTTCTTCATTGTTGTTGTTTGTTAGATGAATTCCCCTTGATCCGGTTGTTGTTGTGGCAGCTTGTGTTGTTGTTACTTTCGTTCTTTGGTGTTGGTTGTTGTTGCTGAGATTCGTTTCATCTTTTTATTTATTGGTTTCTGAGTTTGTTGTTTATTTGGAAAGGAGATTACACAGACATAAAACTAATTGAAATGTGGATGTTCGTATCCGTAGACTTTTACGAACTCCATGAGTGTTGAGATTGCGAAGGAGACTCGAAAAGGTTATCTTCAAAGCTCTTGTTGTTATATATATATATATATATATATATATATATATATAATATATATATATATATTATATATACACACAATTGTGGATGTCTTCACAATATTAGTGATACATGCTATTATGAGATTTTTGTTATTATTATTATTATTATTATGCCATAAGATACTTTGTGTCATACATTTAATCTTTAATTACAAAGGTAACACACGCAGTAGCTCATTAACATCCCGTTAGGTAAAGCAGGGGAATTATTTTCATTACTGTAAAGAACAAAAAATAAATTTAGAAACATTTCGAAAAATTCTGTTTACTTGCAAAGCTTGATTCCACTGAACTGGATGATTATCAAATTACAAATAGGAGAGAGAGAGAGAGAGAAGAGAGAGAGAGAGAGAGAGAGAGAAGAGAAGTTTGTTTGTTGGCGAGAGAAGAGGAGAAACCTTTGTTTCCCTTCGTTTCTTTTTCTCTTGGCCGAAGCTTTCTTTCCGTCATTCTTCTGGTCTCAAGTCAACTCCATTTAAAATGAGCTTTTCAGAAAGCTGCCTTTTGCATATGATCATAAACACAAAGCATGAATGTTAGGTGATTTTGTTTTAAAAAATCCTAATGAGATATTTTACCCCTCTCCATATTCAAATTTACAGAGCACTTACGGTTCTCCACAAAATTGTAACCGGTGTTCAAAGATTAGTTCAACATTTCCATCACTATGTCTTGTACTCCGTGAATCTATTCTCCTATTCATTTATATTCCTCTCTGTCATTATTTTGTGCATGTATTTATATCTTAATTTATTAAGGAACTGGTGTTTCTTTGGACGAGTGGGTTGCGTGCTCCCCTACCGATTCGGTAGTCCCAAGTTCGATTCCCTGCTCCGCCAAAGTGGAACCAAAGGAATTTGTTTCTGGTGATTAGAAATTCATTTATCGATGTAATGTGGATCGGATCCCACAATAAGCTGTAGGTCCCGCCGCTAGGTAACCAATAGGCTCCTACCCACGTCAAAATATCTAATCCTTCGGACCAGCCCTAGGAGAGCTGTTGATCAGCTCAGTGGTCTGGTTAAAATAAGATATAATTAACCTTTCCTATCAAGGAATTTATCCAGATGCCCTTTCACTTATGACCGTCAATCCAGCCTGTCGTCAGTTCATTTATTCATGAGCATTTACTCTTTATTTTCACCGGTTGCTCAGTGCGTAAACAAACCCTTGAGAGGAGTTCCTGCAGACGGCGGTGCTGGTGCAGGAGGAGTCAGCCAAATATAGGGCGCAGTTTCATGGCCTTCCAACCGGAAGATCAATGAGTACATCCTTCTTGAACCATCTAATCGATAGACTACGAAAGGCCCAGCGGGTGTAGAGGCGTGTAGGATAGTACCAGGGGTGGGGATGGGGTGGCTAGGGGGGCGTGGACTAAGATCTCGCCACCCACATACAGACCAAGTGCAGACACGCATAGCTACCAAGTCCAGTCACAAGCGACATTCACCTTAACCAACACCTCCCCACCCCGACCCCAGGAATATTTCCCTTTATATATATTTTTTATATTTATTTATTTATTTAGTTGTAAAAAATTGTGTTAGAACGTTAGAAAGTTTATATATATATATTATATATATATATATATATATATATATATATATATATATATACATATGTATAGTACACATGCAGCCCCCTACAAAACTCTCTCTCTCTCTCTCTCTCTTTTTGTATACATATATATATATATATATATATATATTATATTACTATATATATTATATATAATATATTATGCTATATATATATCATAAGCATATCTTTCACCCTCACTGTTTCTCTAGTCTAGTACATTCCCAAATAAGGCGAGAAGTTGCTCAGGCAGAATGATCACAACAAATCAGGTATTTCCTTCTCCCTTGACGAAGGATCGCCGTGAAATCAGAATATTCGTGACTTCGTGACCGCAGCGTCGTACGCAAGGAAAAGAAATTGTCGTATATTATAATATCATTTCTTTGTATTTATGACTCCGGGGCAGAACTTCCTGGAAATAGACTGAAAATGAGTCGTCTGGTGAAAAGATACGGGGGCTGGTAGGTGGTTTATTGCGAAGATTCTTAAAAATAAGTAGAGGGAAATTTGTATTTGAGGAAAGTAGTACATTATGCAAAATTGCTTGTCTTCGTCGTAATTCTGCAAAGTAATACAGTAATTTAGAAACACCACCTGATACACTGAAATACGAGCTGCCGAAGAAACTTGCAACGCTGTCAAATGCATAATATATATATATATATATATATTATATTATATATTATATATATAATATATATATATATATATATCATATATATATATATATATATATATATCATATATATATATATTACATATTATATAATATATATATATATATATCTATATATATATATATATATATATATATATATATATATATATATATGATATATATATGTTACATATATATTTATATATATACATATATATATATATATATATAATATATATATATTATATATATATATATATATATATAATATAAAACAGATCCCTTGCTGGATCAAATGACGGCCAGAAGTAATCCCTCCAGAAACATGAGTTATTCTCAAAACTTGAAGAGCTGACAAACGCAAACTTAAACAAGATAGTGGATGCCTAGGGGGATTGTGGGGCGGGGGTGGGGAGAGCTGCTCTTGAGGGCCGATAGACAGGGGTGGAGGGAGGGAGGGAGGCCCTCCAAAAATAAACTCGGGAGTATAGACAGAAAAAGAGGAGGTGGTGTGGTGCTGCCATAGGTAGAGCCAGGTAATTATAGAGGCGGAATCGATGAATCTCGGCTGTCTGCCGCATGCAACAACGACACGAAATTAAGTATTCTTTTTATTTCTGTCTAGTTTTCTGTAAAAGAAAACTATTGTGCAGGCTTTGTCTGTCCGTCCGGCCTCAGACCTAAAAAAAAAACTTAGGGTTAAAGTTAGCCATGGATCGTGCATCTGGCAGTGCTTCCCGGAGCCATGGGACCCACCCTCACTCTACCGCATCTGTTGAGCAACTGGATAGCTACCGGTCAATAGCTGATGGTTTTATACAGCATTATACGTAGCTGGTCCTACAGACTGAATCATGGCGTTATTATCATCATTATTTAGAATAGATTTAGAACTCATTGTTGCAGCAAAAATGGCAAACTTATTATAATAATATTCGCTATTTGATATTTGGGAATTTGTAAGCAACTTAAAAATACATACCTTGAATATATTATTATTATCCTTATTTGTTGTTGTTGTAGAGTATTAGTAATTGCAATATTACCCTGAATACTAGAAATGTTAAATCTTCGTTGAGAAAGATGCATTTTGCAATGCAATACAAAAAGACGTCTTAGTTGTCTCTGCATAGTTGGCCATCTCTGCAGTAGGTAAAATGGTCGACGGACTTGAAAAAGCAGTAGCAGCAGGAATGTCAGCTGATCTTTACAGCAGAAATATCAGTTGACCTTAACAGAGGAAATAGCAGTTGACCCTAACAGCAGGAATGTCAGTTGACCTTAGCAGCGGGAATAGTAGTTGACCTTAACAGCCAAAATAATAGTTGACCTTATCAACAGAAATAGTAGTTGCCCTTAACAGCAGGAATAATAGTTGACCTTAACAACAGCAATCGTAGTTGACCTTATCAGCAGAAATAGTATTTGACCTTAATAGTGAAAATAGCATTTGACTTTGTCAGCAAGAATAGTAGTTGACCCTAACAGCAGGAAGGTCAGTTGACCTTAGCAGCCAAAATAATAGTTGACCTTATCAACCGAAATAGTAGTTGCCCTTAACAGCAGGAATAAAAGTTGACCTTATCAACAGCAATCGTAGTTGGCCTTATCAGCAGAACTAGCTGTTGACCTTAATAGTGAAAATAGCACTTGACTTTATCAGCATAAATAGTGGTTGACCTTAACAACAGGAGTAGTAGTTGACCTTAACAGTAGAAATATTAGTCGACCTTAACAGCAGCGAAGTCAGTTGACCTTAACAGTGGAAAAATTAGTTGACCTTAACAGCAGGAAGGTCAGTTGACCTTAACAGTAGAAAAATTAGTTGACCTTAACAGCAGGGAAGTCAGTTGACCTTAACAGTAGAAAAATTAGTTGACCTTAACAGTGGAAATATTAGTTGACCTTAACAGCAGGGGAGTCAGTTGACCTTAAGAGTAGAAATATTAGTTGACCCTAACAGCAGGAAGGTCAGTCGACCCTAACAGCGGGAATACCAGTAGGTGTGCTGCAGTGGAATCCCGTCTCTTCTTCGAGCGAAGGGGGAGCGTGACAGCGCTGCAGTCCCGTGCATGCAATCTCGTTATTAAGGAGGAACTGCGAGAGACGGTCGTAATTCCTCTGCTGGAGAGGATTTTCTCTAATGTATTATACAGGAAGGAACGCCCATTTGTGCCTTCATTAAGGTTGGACACGAGGCTAATTCATTTAGAATGGGGGAGAATGAGGCGCTGTGTTTATTTACGGAGAAATTCGAGCTATTTGGTTGAAATGATTTCTTTTACACCTTAGATGGCACCGGGTCGAATTTTGGCGTTATTTTTTTGTTTGATTGTCTCTCATGTTATTTTCTCTCTCTCTCTCTCTCTCTCTCTCACCACACACACACTAAACTCATATATATGTGTGTCTGTGTAGGTGTGCATTATTGTGTGTGTAAATGTGCGAGGGTGATAGTACATTTATCTGTAAACTGACAAAAAACATTTTCATATCAGGTCAGCATAATACAAATAATCTCACGCAGAAACAACAACCATTTTCTCTCTCTCTCTCTCTCTCGAGCACGAATATAAACAGAGGCTTCTCTTCCTTCTTCTCGCAGATGGGAGGACAGAGAAATGGAACCTGGACGCCAACCAAGAGACGAGGACCCATCGCAGCCGAATTCTCCAGCCCTGGGCCGGCTTCCATCGCCCTGAAGTCCTCCATTGGTAAGTGTTGCCATTTTGACTGATTGGTTTATGGGCACTGAAACTGCCGTCGTTGCAACTTCTGGGTTATTGATGGCCCGTGATAAGATTAAGTATCAAACTAAAAAGAATTTTTAAAGGAGTTTCATATTTGAAATATATATATATATATATATATATATAATATATTATATATATATATATATATGCACGTGTGTGTAGAATCTACTGATCACTTTGTAACAGATACATATGTAATTGTAAATATCCACAATTCCCTCTTAACTCCTCGAATTACGCGCTTTTTGGGATACTCTTATCACTACAAAGCCTCAAGATCCAAGTGCAAGAAATATGAAGAAATCATGATGACGTCCTGTAGTGGAAAACGAACCCGGGTCCCATAATCACAACGGGGTCACGAAGCCGACCGAGAAGGTTAAGTCGCAACGTGACCTCGTTGTTATCATGGGACCCGGGTTCGTTTCCTGCTACCGGACATCATAATTTCTTCATATTTCTTGCACTTGGATCTTAAGGCTTTTGTAGTGATAAGAGTATCCCGAAAAGCGCAAAGAATTCGAGAAGTGAAGAGGGCATTGTGGCTATTACAATTACATTTGTTATATATATATTATATAATATATATATATATATATATATATATGTATGTATGTATACATATATATGACACATAGAAATATATATAAACAAACATTTCAGAGTTCCTGGCAAATTTTGCAAGCTATGCAAATATCCCCACACTCGAAAAATCCCCGAGGTACAAAGCCACACTTGGCTTCAAGCCGAGGTTGACACGGAACAAGTATATTCCTATATAGGCCATTAGTTTTTACAGGTAATAAACAATATGTAGGTCATCTCTCTCTCTCTCTTTGCAAGAGCCTTATTTGCATTTTATTGTCTTGCAACAGCGATCTAAATTTCGGCTTTTAAAGCACCCTCGGCTGTCTGGGTTGTGACACAGATACACAGCTCGATGAACGTGTCTCGTTCGTGGTTGCACAAACACCAACAATAACTTTCTGGCAACTTCGAGATCCGAGCGATGCCGATTAGGAGTTTTTACTTCATCCTAGACGCGGGACATTGTTCCTGAGTTCTTGATATCAGGTGACTTATTTATTTTTATTTTATTTATTATTTTTTTTTTTTGCATCAGTTTCATTTACCTTGGTTCTTTCAGGTAAGGAATGTGGTGACCATTGCATTTCCTGATTCATTTCCAAGGATGCATTGCTATGTATATACATACATTTTCATACATACATCTATATACTATAAATATATATATTATAATATATATATATATATATATATGTGTATATATATATATATATATATATATAACTATATATATATATATATATATATATACATATATATATTATATATATATATATATATATATATATAGATTATATATATATATATATATATATATATATATATCTATATATATAATACAATAATCTATATGATATATATATATATCTATATATATATATACCAGATATATATATATATATATATAGTAGAACAAACTTCAAAAGTTGGTCCGAATATTTTCTATCACAAAGCTATCGTAGCCTCGTAATTGTTCCATTTTATTTTAATCTATCCTATCACAATCCCAGGACACGCGCGCGCGCGCGAAATCTTTATTTTCGATCCTTTCACTACTCGACCGACACGATCGAAATTGTCTCTTTGACGAAGGGGGGCGGGGAGAGGGGGGGGGGTGAAGGGGAGAGTTGGGTGAACTCCTATCGTTCGGCCCTGAATCATCTGATAAAGCCATCCTGCGACCCGACCACCCACCCAACGCCCGTCACCCCCCCCCCCCAACTCCTCCCCCTTGAACAAATATGGCGTCTTGTCGAGGGCTCTGGAGAACAACAGCTGTTGTTGTGGTTGTAAGGACTCCCTCAGGATCTCTTCTCTTCTCGGAAGGATTGACTCCGGACCCTCGGGAGCGCTCTGCTTATCGATGCCCTTATCTGAGTTCCAGTGAGTAGTTAGTCCTTGGGTGATTGCTGCCTTGTGTATGGGATGATGATGACGATGATGGCTGCTTTCGGAACAGGCTGCAATCTTCGGATTTTGGCGGAGACGAATAGCTTCATCTGCTGCAATTCCCGGATGCGGGGGGAGGGGGTGGGGGGTCTGCGTCCCCCCCTCTCTATTACATCTTACCCCACCTACTCCTCCTCCTCTTCCAATTCACCTCTCATCTTATTCTGTTAATAAAGTTAAAATTATTTATATATATCCTCTCTCTCTGTCTCTGTCTCTCTCTTATACCCCACGCGTCCCTCCTGAACACCGTGGGTTGAACTTGGCATCAAGAAGGACAAATTTACATATAAAGCTCCTTTTTAGAATAATACATTGAAGCTGATACAAGCTTTTTTTTATTTATTTATTTACCTCATCCCCCAACTATACTATACTAATCCTTAACGAATCCTGTCTCTCTTATTGACATCTGTCCCTGCTCCTCCTTTGTCTACTTTCTTGTCTTTATCACGACTTTCCTCAGCTTTCTCTGTTTGCTATCAGTCTTTGATTATCTTCATCTCTCCTATTTCTTTCTCAATTCATGCTCACTGAAAGGAGCCAATATGAAGTGGAGGAAGGAGGAGAGAAAGGAAGGAACGAACTGATAAAAGTGGAAGGTAAAATGAGGAATCAGAAGAAACTCGTTGATAGGAAGAAAGGTTTTGAAATGGAGTGCGCGAAAAAAATAAACAGATTATTCACTTTGATAAAGCGGCCAAATTATAAGAGGAAACGAAATGACGTAGAAATAATTAAAGACAGAAGATGATAATGGCGAAAGACGCTGATAAAGCGGATGAAGAATATGGTGATACAGACATCTCCAACATATGAGAGACTGGGAAAAAATTAATTTTAAAAAGTCGAATGATTTGTTTATTAATGCTGTTTGCAGAATATAAGTAAGGACACTGTTTTAGACAATAGCGTACAAAGCTTTATAATCTGAATATGATCTTATTCGAGTCAACAGATTTATCATTTTAAATCAAGCCCTGATAATTGGAAGACACCGAGAGAGAGAGAGAGAGAGAGAGAGAGAGAGAGAGAGAGAGAGAGAGAGAGAGAGAGATGCCAACCTAGATCATCCGATTCTCCATCGCTTGAATAATATTCCTTGTCGCACACCTACAATTGATTCATAATTAATAAGTCTCTCTCTCTCTCTCTCGGTCAGAATCGAGCTGGGAGATCTCCGCACTAATTACTACTACTCTTACTGTTAAAAATGAAGTAGTTACTGCTACTACTAGCATTACTACGAGTTAAGATAGTTACCGTTACTGCTAGTAGTTTAGTAGCGTTGGTGATGATTCTGCCGAGAGAGAGAGAGAGAGAGAGAGAGAGAGAGAGAGAGAGAGAGAGAGAGAGAGAGAAGGGCTTTCCTGATTGGGACCTGTACACTCAGAGCGATCAACTTTGCCAGTCAGGGATGCAGCTGGGCTTGTACTACTACTACTACTACTACTACTACTACTACTATAATAATAATAATAATAATAATAATAATAATAATAATAATGCTGCATTGCCCTTCAATTTTAAGTAATAATGATAACAATGATAATGATAGAAAATTGTCCTTAAACTTTTTATTCATATAACAATATTCTATTTTGGACTGAGAAGAAAAAAAATGAGTTACTGGTGTGAATCGAAAATCCCTTTGATTTCACAACAAACGCGACAGAATAGAGCCAGTCGCCCAATTGCCAAAGAAAGAGACACTAGTTCCGAAGAAATTAAGAAACGGACGAACAGACCCATTTGCTACTTTGTGAAAAATGAGGATTTTTTTTTTTTTTTTTCTTTTTTAATGTTTGCAGGGACTCTTGCCTTAGACGATCGTAAGGGCGACTTCAGCGGGTCATAATGCCCAAAACTGGGCTGTTTTGACACCTGGTTTGACCTTGACTCCGTTTCCAGGATAATCTATTCATGAAAGTTTAGAGTTTTTTTGTGGGGGTGGGGGAGGGGGACATAAGGTTGAAATCTCCTATTGTGGGAGTAGGAAAGTCAAGGATATCACAATTGAGAGAGAGAGAGGAGAGAGGATTGAGAGACGAGAGAGAGAGAGAGAGAGAGAGAGAGAGTTAACGAAAATGTATGTGGTTCATGGAAGAGTGCTATACGTTTGACAGCTATACACGGTAAGCATGAAGTATCATCGACGTAAGGGAGGCCGGTGAACAAAAAGAGAGATGCGGTAATAATGATAGAGAAATTAAAATACAAGTGTACTTGGAGAGCAGGGCATGCATTCATATATTTGCCAATTATTTATAGAAATTCACTAGTCCGTTTGAGCATTAGCATGAGAGTCGTGCCTTGGAGCAGACTAAACAGAGAATCAGTGCATTCTCTCTCTCTCTCTCTCTCTGGTCCATATGAAATCTAAACACCCCCAAATGAGAGGAGAAAGTTGTCTGGAGAAGCCAGCGAGCAAGCAGGCAGGCAGGCAGGAAAACAACCTGTAGGCCGTTTCCAAATTTGACCAACGTGAGGAGCAAAAATATCAATAAACCGTCTTTGTCGTTGCTTTTGCTTCCAGTACCTGTTCCAGCAAGCGTTGCCTATTTTGGCAGCATCGGGCTCCCAAAGTAGAATGATCCAAGGTGTGCAGGAGTTGGCCTGCCGCAATAAAGCTCCATTGAGGTTGTTTTGCAATTACTTGACAGGTCGTTAAGACCTCATTAAATTCTCTCTTTCGTTCATTTTTTTTCCTTTCTGGGGCGAGAGAGGGGAGGGGGGGGGGGAAGGCCCGTACTTGGCACCCGGAAAGGAGGTTGGGGAGTGTGGGGTGGGGGTGGTAGGAAGTAGAAACAACTGCAAGTGCCTGGCTGGGTCATTTCCCTTATTAAGAAATCGAGAGAGAGAGAGAGAGAGAGATAGAGAGAGAGAGAGAGAGAGAGAGGGGGGGGGGGTGTTAGACAGCATTCTGTCAAAAAGGCATAATCTCGAGACAGAGGCACAAAGGCTGAACTTGACAAAATGAATTTAATCATTTACTCAATTTCTTTCTAATTATTTATCAAAATATAAACGAATTTCTCTCATAAGTGACCTAGTAGTTCTGTACTGTACTTCCAATCATTACCCTCTGATACTTCTTTCTAATGAACGCCATATTCTTTGGAAACCTGAATTTGGTGGGCTTGTTCCATATGGATAGGGTTCATCTTCTGAATATTAATAATAATAATAATAATAATAATAATAATAATAATAATAATAATAATAATAATAATAATAATAATAATGAAGGCCATCTGTGATTCAATGATAACTTACGATCGCCTTTCTGCAAAAGAGAACCAACTTCTAATCCTAAGAAAGTTGAGAATAATAATGCCAATATTTCTGTTATGTTTGATACCATCAGCCAACTGCCAATCGACACTAGACGTTGTTATTATTATTATTATTATTATTATTATTATTATTATTATTATTATTATTATTATTATTACTATTATTATTATCACCACATAGAAGATAAACCCATATTCTTATGGAACAAGGCTACGGTGGCCATTAATGAATCGAAATTCTATTATTGTTATTATTATTATTATTATTATTATTATTATTATTATATAGTAGATGAACCATTATTCTCATGGAGCAAGGCTACAGTGCCATTAATGAATTAAAATTCTATTATTATTATTATTATATAGAAGATAAACCTATCGTTCAAAACGGAACGAAGGATATTCTCTACTGCCCTTGAAGGAGTCTCGGATATAATATAGGATTCATGGGAGGATGAGGGCGGAACTCTGCTAGATACAAATCTATCAATAGGTAGGCAGTGACTCACATGAGTACGGCCAAGGCCAAGAGCATCAGGACAAAGCGAGAGAGAAAGTTGTTTTTGTTGTTGTTGTTGTTGATGTTGTTGGTCTTGGCGACGATGACGTCACCGGTTATAGTCGACGTCTCGAGAAACTTCAAGTTGTTGTTGTTGTTGTTGATGTCACCGATTGTGATCGATTTGTGAATAACTTTCAGGTTGTTGTTTTGTTGTTGTTGTTGCTCCCGTGCTTTCATGTTATTTTATTGTTGTTTTCCAATGCTTTTAAGGTGTTTTATTGCTGTTTCCATGCTTTAAAGGAGTTTTATTGTTGTTGTTCCCAAACTTTCACGTTGTTTTATTATTGTTGTTTCCATGGTTGAAGTTATTTTTCATTGTTGTTGTTCCCGTGCTTTCAGGCTGATTTTATTATAGCTGTTCCCGTGCTTTCAAGGCGTTTAAACACTGCATGTTCCCATGTTGTTTTTATTGTTGTTGTTCCCATGCTTCCATGTTGTTTTCCATTGTCGTTGTTCCTCCAAGTTTTTTTTATGTCATTAACAATTGCTTTCAAAAGCTTCATAGTATCTTAGACTGTTGTTGTTGTTTATCGAAATTTTTTCTTTTCCATAATCTTATTTTCATTTTCTCATCTGTTTATCTCTTTCCCCTCTTCTCTCCTCCTTCGTATCATTCTTTCTCCCCATTTTCAGTTATGAAACCATTTCATTCTCTTTCCTGCTATCCTTTATTCCTGTCCATTGATCCTTTTTTCCCTTCTTCCATCTTCTGACGCTTTCTCTTCCGTGTTCCCTGGTTTCTCTTATACGTCTTTTTATTTAGTTTCTCCCAATTCCTCCATTTCTTCTTTTATTTAATGCCAATTCTTTGCTCTCTACCGTCATGGTACCTTCTTCGACTCCAATTCTTTAAGCTTCTCCTCTTCTTCTTTTTCTTCTCGCCCTCTGCAGCGTCTTCGCCGTCTTCCGCCACGACGTTTTACAGAAACCCGACGGCCGTGGACTCTCTCTCTCTCTCTCTCTCCCACACTCACCGAGAGTCGTTCCCAAGGAGATATATAGGAAGCCGAGAGAGAGAGAGAGAGAGAGGGCCAAGGCGACGACGCTTCTATATAAGAAGGGGGTGAGTTAATTGCGGTCGTAAACGTTCCCATCTGCGGAACTGTGACATCGTCGCCACGGTTTTTTTTTTTTTTTATTATAGTAGGAAGCGAAGATATATCTAATGGTATGTGTGTGTGTATGTTTGGAGTTTATATATTAGTATATATATACATATACATATACCTGGTGGGAGTCAGGCCACCGAAAAATAGTCCTTAGCTTTAAACCAGAGTGTTTTAATGGGCGTTTTATATTATACACACACACACACACACATATATATATATATATTATATATATATGATATTTTATATATATATAGTATATATATTATATATATATATATATATGATATATATATGTATATATATTATATATATATAGATATATATATATATATATATATATATATATATATATATATATATATATAAAGTTAAATAGTCGCTTTATATACACAGATAAAGAGATGAAATCCCCAAGAACAGCTTCTAGCCCAGTAAAGCCGTAAAATAAGTGAAGTAACTCCTCCACTGCACACATTCAAAGGAAGAAAGTGATTCCTAATAGCTCCAAGGGGCTGTGCGCCACTACAACCGTAGTGGGTGGAGCTTGCCTTGAAACTTACCCCTACAAGGTAATCATACCCCGACGGTGTTCCACCAAGATCAACGCCCACGACCCACGCCCATACCATACATCCCACGCACTGGGTATTGTCATGTCCCAGGATTTCTACCCTTCCTCGAAATGAGAGCCGTGATCCTCGAATCTTGGGAAATTTTTTTTTTTCTCTCGTTACCAGATTCCTGGGCTCTGGGTGTTTCCCAGATATGAGATGATTATTCCATACGTAATTCTTTCGTTTTCTGTCAAAAGAGAACTGGTCTGTCCGTCCGCCCTCAGATCTTAAACCCTACCGCGGCTAGAGGGCTGCAAGTTGGTACGTTGATCATCCACCCTCCAATTATCAAACATACCAAATTGCAGCCTTCTAGCCTCAGTAGTTTTTATTTATTATATTTAAGGTTAAAATGAGCTATAATCATACCCCTGGCACCGTTATAGGTACAAACAACGCAGGCCACACAGGACTGTGACTGAGTGTTTCATGGGCCGCGGGTGAAATTTTCAAACAGCATTCTACGCTGTACGGAAAACTCGATTATACCGAAGAAATTTCGGTACATCTGTTACTAGTTTTTTTTTATTTAAGTTTACTAAAACCGTAATATATGAGCTGCAATCTATTTTTATTGTGTTAAATCCCTCTCATTGCCTCTATTCTGTTCAACGCTTTTCATTTGTTACGATCATTTTTCATAAAATCGATTCTTCTTGTGTATTTTAAAAAATTGTTGTTCGCCTTTTGTAAATTAAAATAGTCTTTTCATTTGTACCCATTCCTTATTGTTTTGCAATAATATTAATTATGATTCTATTATTAGTAATATATTGCATTATTCCAGTATTTCAACATCCACAGTGACACTTGCGGTCTCTCACTCTCTCTCATCTTCTGAGTCCATTATTTGAAAATACATAGTGACAAGTGCAGTTGGTAATTTTTTTATCAGTCTCTCTCTCTCTCTTTCATCTTCTGATTCCATTATTTCAACATCCATAGTGACATCACTTTATCAGTCTCTCTCTCTCTCTCTCTCTCCCCATCAATCAACTGACACCATCCTCCCCTCTACCATTATCTCGCTCGCTCCCTCCCTACGTCTATTTACATATCAGTTGATGGAAGGGTGATCATCAATAGTCACTACTACAAAGGCGATTGACCTACGCCCTTGCCCTGATCTTTCTCTACTTCTCTCTGTCTATTCTCAGTTTTATTTTCATCTTTGTCCATTTTTTTGTATGGGTCTGCTTTCTTATTTTATCTCTTCTCTGCTCTTTTCTGAGTTCCTATAACCCATTTTTCTTACTCGTTCTTTTATGCTTATCTTCTTTTCGGTTAGAAAAACGCACACGGTATGTATATATATACATATATATATCTATATATATATATATATTATATATATATATATATATATAATATATATATATATATCATTAACTACATCAATCATATAATCATACCTTTCACTAATATGGAAACATGAAGGACTAAGCCTTGGAGACCGCTTCAGTTCAACATGTGCGGAGCCTTAGCATCAATTTCATTCAATTTCGATACCTAAGCCGCAGGTTGAACGTTGCATTCTCTCGCAATGCAGCTTGCAACGGGACCCGCAGCCTATGCAACTGTAGATGCATTATAATAATTTAATCTTTGGTTCGGGTGCCATGTGTTGCTTATGAAGATACGGAAAGCAGTTATACATATCTGTTAAAGTGCTTTAAATACGTTCTGAGTATATTCAAAGAACCTTGATATCTGTCTTCGAAAGATGTTTGTTTCTGATAATATTCTGAACTGGACATTTAATTCGGTAATCATCCAGAAAGTGAGAAATAATATAAATAATATATAGCTGAATCAACAAAATTGTTATACTCGTATCGTATAGTATATGCGACAAGCGAAACGTGCCTCCCTCCTCAACGCCGTGACGTCACGGGTTGCCGCCGTGTGGGACTGTGGGTCTCTCTCTATGTCTGAGCAGCGAGTGTGAGTGGAGTGAGTCACACCACGGAGCCAGTATTGTTCCGTTTCCCCAACAGCACCTGTGAAAAGATCCTGCCGTAGAAAGGCCTCCAGACATCCTTATCAGCCCATACACGAGTCAATCAATACCTCACGCGTGTATGAACGATGACCATCATCTCCAGCGGCGTTCTGATCGCAGTTGGGGATAAAATCGGGCATAAATGTTTTGCGAGGTTTCGCCGGATCAGCTGATCGCCTCGCAAGAGTTGCCAATTAGGGAGTTTTGTTGCCGACCGTTGCAACTCCCACTCCTAAGGGGGTCGGTCAGGATTCTTTTGCTGTGACATTTAAGCATGACTGCCTCGTTAGCTTTCGGGTGCATATGGCCCCGCAGTTTACGTTTCTGAAGCCATTTTCGGTTATTTTACTTTTTTCTGTGTTCAGGTATATAAGGTTACAAGGTTCAAAGGCGTTTTGTGTAAAAAAAATTATCTACGCTACGTAGAGGCGTATGCAGTACTCTTAAAAACAAGTTATTTATTGATAGACGAACAACTTTATTCTAAAAAATGAGGTTAGGTCAGGTTACTGTTTGTTACAATGCACTGTATACAAGTCATATGTTCTAGCAGATGTCATTTGAGCTTTGCAAAAACAACAGGGATCTATATGGGTCTATATGGGATCGGATTTCTATTTTTACACGACACTATACAGATGTGTTGTCGTACAGGTGCCGTTTGTTAAAACAAATGATTCTTGTACAATCAGCTCTTGTCTCTGTTCATAGGCAGTTGCCTGCTAATTTTGATAAGAACCAATTCGTGGACTCTTTCTCATTTATAAAGACAACTCATGCATCATAGATGTAAGGCTAGCAACTTCACCCTGAAAATTTAAGTCCTACAAATTACAACACATTTTGAAAAGGCAGTCAGGATGCAACCCACTGCAGTCAACTAACTGCGATGGATGGGGTTGCTATCCTCAAGCCCTTCAATACCCTGCTTGCTGCCCACAGCAGTCGACTGTGTACCATGCGAGTTTCCAGGTTCATAGAATGTAGTGATGATGATAAGGAGAGAGAGAGAGAGAGAGAGAGAGAGAGAAACAAAAAATCATCCCTAAGATGTTCGTCCAGTCAGACAGAGCTACAAATGAAACAACCACCACTTTGTTTTGATTGTCTGTCAGTCACTCTGTCTGTGTGTTTGTTTGTTGTGTCAGCATCTGTCAGCTCTACGAGCTGAAGCTGATTCTTGGAAGAAGGGCAAATAACGAGCTAGTGGGAGGAAGTTAGTAAAAGTCTAAGGTGATGACGATGTAGTATTATACGGTTAGTATGCAAATTACAAACGATTTCACATTATTTCCTTACAGTGGCGTAGCCAGAGTTTTGGATATTGCACAATTAATGTCAATTAGGGGGGTGCCATTGCCCCCCTGGCTACGCCACCGTTTCCTCGTGCTTGCCATCTTTACATTCTGGAATTCATTATCTCTATTTTCTTAACCATTCTTCTTCTTCTTCTTCTTCTTCTTCTTCTTTATCCTTCTCTCGTCATTATTTCCTCCGTCCATTCTGGCTCTTTCCTCTTTCGTCTCCTCTCATTCTTCTCCTCTCTATCTCCTTTTATTCTTCTTCTTCTTCCTCTCTCTCTCTCTCTCTCTCTCTTCTCATTTATTCTCATCCATCCCTTGGTCCCTCTTCCTCTGTATAAAGTCGGGCAAGACGAGGATCCAGGAAATAGAAATAAACAAACAAACAAATAAAAAGAGTGGAGGACTCGTAGCTGCTGCAGCCTGAGTAGACTGACTCATTATCGGATAAATATCTTCGCGACGCCCGCGTGGGCGTGAGTGGCTGACAGGGCGTAGGCGCCATGCGATATGACTGTTGTTAATGGCTGAAGGAAAAAATAAGAATATAATAAAGATTTGTTCGCTAAGTTTGACATGATTACAGCTTCGTTCGCTAAGCTTGATATTGATTAAAGCTTCGTTCGCTAAGCTTGACATGATTATTGCTTTGTTCGCTAAGCTCGAAAGGATTAAAACTTTGTCAATGAAGCTTGACATGATTAAAGCTTTGTCCGCTAAGCTTGACATGATTAAAGCTTCATTCGCTAAGCTAAACAAGATTAAAGCTTTATTCGCTAATCTTGACATGATTAAAGCTTCATTCGGGATTAAAACTTTGTCAATGAAGCTTGACATGATTGAAGCTTTGTCCCACTAAGCTTAACATGATTAAAGCTTCGCCCGCTAAGCATGACATGAACCGGGTGAGCAAATAGTCGAGTTCTGTGTCCATTTTCGTCATGAATAAATCAAATCTCTCGATTTTATTCGAAGCAAAAGCAAAAATGATGTCCATTAAACAGGTTGGACACGTTCAGTAGGCCCACGGGTATTTTGGCAATGCAGAAGACTTGCATTCGCCTTGGATTTATCATGCTCATTCATCACAAATCATTCATTAAATCTCGAGCTAAGGAAGAAAAAATGGTCTATTCATTAACCTCGAATTTTTTGAAGTTGGCAATAAGGTAAGAATCAGAGATGAGGTAAGAATTAGAGATGAGATAGATAGACAGGTATTTTCACACAATAATGCATGACCTTGGCCCAAGGGGGGAAATGCTTTCATATAAAAGATTCAAATCTCTCTCTCTCTCTCTCTGTCCCTGAGGTTTGTAAGTACGCGCGTCTGTTCTCGGCGAGATGTTTGTCCAAAGAGATCAAGGTTAAACGCTAATGACTCACCACAGGACTGCGTATTTGTACTACAGACGAGAATCGAATTTATGAACAGGCAATAGTCTGTTTTAACTCCTCTTGCCTTCTATCTGGAAACTTTTCCTCCATTTAAAAAGGTAAATGATTCGATTTCATGAGGTTTCACGAGAGTCTCAAGAATGACTTTAGTGAGGGGCGTTTGGTATGCTAGGTACTACCCACGACATCCGTTTGATGCGAGTCTGAGTCTCTCTCTCTCTCTCTCTCTCCGTTTTTCGAAGGAATCAACAACAGCAAACCCCGCCCCCCTCCCGCCATCCACAACCACCTCCTTCGCCCGGAGAAGAGACGTAGGCGCCTCTCAGCAAACTAGGCGACCATGTCGAGACCGGTCCGATTTACATCTCACTCATTATCATTTTCCTTTCCTCTTCATTTTCTTCGTTTTTTATCCCTTACTTCTTCTTCTTCTTCTTTACCTTATTGTGTTTTTTTTATGTCGATTCTGGGCTTGGTCGTGAGATGGCAACTGGTTCTGTTCTGTCGCGATGACTGATCCGGAAATCCTTACCTCGTCAGTATAATCGATGGTTCTCTCCGGAGGTATTTTAGAAGATATGATTACCTCGCCAAGGTATGAGAAGAGGCTGTGATTAAAATTATTTGTTTACACACACACACATAAAGAATTCATTCATGGTTCATCGCTTCATCCATTGATAACCCCATATTCCACTATCTGTCTTTATTTTCGTGTTATCCTCAGGCCTGGGCTAGTTTACTACACAAGGTTGCTCGTTCCGCTTTTCCTCACATCAATTGATTAGCCTGTCCAAACCCACTCATGGTCGCTTATACCCTGTATACGACAAAGCTGCAATCTTTATCTGTAAACATAATGTTATCTCTTATGTTTTACCTTCATTATTTCGTAAGCGTATCTCACTCCTCGGTTTTATTTATAATTTATTTTATTGTTCTTTGCTATTCCCGTCATTCCTTCCTTGGTTGCAATATTTATCGCGTCGAGATACCTCGTCCTGACTGTCCTTTAATTTGTCTTGTCTCTTCCGTGACGAAATTTGTTTGTCTTCCCCCACATTCGTTATTTATTCCTTTAAATTAATCTATTTGTCGTTGTGTTCCTTATGTCAAGTCCTTTCCTTTGCAAAATATCGTTATGGACCCAAATTTATATCAAAAGTTTCATTTTCTGAGAAAACAAGCATTATTGTCACTTCAAGAAAGTTATTACTCGGTCAGCAAAGACATTTGCATACAATGCTCGAGGATTCGTCCCTCAGTCAATTGTCACTGTATTTCTTGATGCCTAGAAGAGGTAGGCAACTGCTTCGCTATTTTGCAGAAAGATGCCCAGAGAGGTAATCGCTTCACTATTTTGCAGAGAGATGCAAAGAGGAGATATACCTCTTAGCTATCTACGAAAACGAAATTGTACCTTCTTAGAAACATATGATTCATGTTTTGGTTGACCCCTTGTCACATTTATTATGGCCAACTTAATATTTTTTTTTCAATTTACCAAATTGATGAAATGTTGACAGGTGGTAAATCTGTCTTTAAAAAACCCATGCCTTGTTTTTGTTATTTAGGTATTTGTTGCTGAGCTGTTTATGTTTGGCCATAAGTATGAAATGCGTCCTACAATTCGACGCTCAGTCAGGTTACAAGAAGTGGGTGTTACAGGAACCTGCAATGAGAGATATATAGGGGTCTGTTGCAGCCAGCAATGGTTGCAGCAGTGACATTGCGCGAGCCAAGAGACAAATGACTCTGTAAGGAGCAGCAAGAAGGGCAAACCAAGAGAGAGAGACATATAGAAAAGGTGTTCATGAAAACGAATTTAGATGCCAAGTGTACGATGGAAACTATTCCGAAAAAATAATCAGAAAGAGAGAATATACAAGATAAACGTCGGAGACATTGCAGAAGACGAACCAGAAAAATCAGAAAGTGAATGTACAAGATACACGACAGAAAATGAAGCAGAAAACTGATCAGGCTTCTCGCCTTCTTTTTTGAGGCGTTAGGGGATCCTCTATATTTCTATTTATCTATTAGTTTATTTCTTCTCTTTAAACGAATGGGACCTCTTCTTTCTGTATTTCCCTTTACCTTCTGTCACTTGTTCCTAATGAACACCAAAATATTCTTTGGAAGTTTGAATTTCGAGTGAATGGCCACTTTGGTGGGCTCGTTCCGTATGATTAGGCTTTAACCCAAGGGTTTTAACCCGGTATGTATCCACCTTTGCAAAGGCGTGTTTAGTACGAGCCCGTTTGGGGATTTCTGCATAAACATAAACAAAGACTGTCAATATCATGACAATAATGACCCCCAAGACATATTAGTCCTGGATAACTTCCCCAAAACTTTGCTGGGGGTTACTATCTAGGAGAGATCCCATCTTCTGAATAATAATAACTAATAATAATAATAATAATAATAATAATAATAATAATAATAATAATAAGAATAATAATAATATAATAATAATAATAATAATAATAATAATAATACAGGTGTTACTGAAAATAATGGCTATTTCAGCCACGTTTATTTTATATGGAAGTTTCTCTATTCTTCTTATTACTGACTTTTCTTCTGTACTCGAGTTGGCTATTAAAAAGCCAGATGGCTGATCCATGTAAAAAATGTGGTATTTGTCAAATTGAATATATTATACAAAATTTGTACTGCATTTTGTATAATAAATTCAATTTGGCAAATAGCACGTTTTTGACATGAATCCCCCATTTGGTGTTATAATAGCCAACTTGATTACAGAAGAAAAGTCAGTAATAAGAAGAATAGAGAAACTTCTATAGAAAAAAAACGCGGCTGAAATGGCCATAATTTTCAATAAAACCTGTGTTAATGAAGGTCTTCTTCCAGCATATACTAACTTGAATGATAATAATCAAAATAATAATAATGATAGTGAAAGGGGCTTGGCGACAACAATGTCGTCATCGCCTTGCCTGTAGTAATGTATGCGCCAGCAAAGACAGAAAATCACAGAGGGCCTCGGATCTGCTGACGAGACATATTTGGGAGGGGGGCGGGAGGACGAAGGTCGTTTTCATTATTGCCGATGGAGTCTCTTCACGTTTCGCTTTTCTCTTACGTATCTTTCTACCTTCTTCGTCGTCTTCTTCTTCTTATTCGGTTTATCGGTGTTTGTGTTTGTTCTGGCACTTTTCTCCCTTATCTTTTGGAGTTGCGTTGCATTTGTATTTGGACATCGAAGATTCTTTGGTTTGTGTTCTCGTCTTGCTTGCCCGCCCGGACAGGTTCTCGAAACATAGGAACACACCCACATACACAACACATACATATACATATATATATATGCTTAAAAAATCACAGTAGATGCACGTGACTTCATTAAATAAGCGAATACCACAGGAAAATGATAGTCAGAAATCCAACATTCATTCGTTCCTTGACAATGTCTTAGTAACGACGAAAGCGCTTGGATTTCCGACTATCATTTTCCTGTGGTATTCGCTTATACACACACATACATACACACACACACACACACACACACACACATATATATATATATATATATATATATATATATATATATATGTGTGTGTGTGTGTGTGTGTAAGTAGTGTGTGTGTTTGTGTGTATGAGAGTATAACTGAATCACGAAAACATGGAACCTGACGAATACATAAATAAAGAAAAAAATCCACAAAGGAAAGAAAAACGATGGGGTTCTGCAAGGCCTCTCGACTCCTTGTCCTTTACTAGAAGTCGAAAAGCCTTGCAGAACTCCTTTGTGGATTTTATCTTCATATATATATATATATATATATATATATATATAATATATAGTATATATATATATATATATATATATATATATATATATTTTATTTTGTTTTTCGATCCTTTGGTACATTCCTTCGTCCGACGTCATACATCTCTATCAGTTATAATCATCATCTTCGTCGCTGAATGAGCCTTTGATTACGCAGATAAAAAGGCGATTGCGAATCCACGGCGCCCTCTCAACCCGTCATCAACAACTCGCTTCTTCTTCTACTTTTTGCTCATTTCCAGTGGGCAGAGAGAGAGAGAGAGAGAGAGAGAGAGAGAGAGAGAGACTAGAAAATGTCTTCTGAAGATATATATTTTTCTTCTGAATAAAAAAACAATTAAGATCCACGTTTTAATTTACTGAAACAAATTTACAATTGAGGGAAATATCAGACAAGCAAATAATGCTCCGAAGTTTCTTCGGCGCAATCGAGTTCTCTATACAGCGTATAATTCTGTATGAGCTGCGGCCTATGAAACTTTCAGGCACGGCCTGGTTTAACTTTAAATAAAATAAAATCTACAGAGGCTAGAGGACTGGATTTTGGTAAGTTTGATGATTGGAGGTCGGATGATCAACATGCCAGTTTGCAGCCGTCTAGCCTCAGTAATTTTTAAGATCGGAGACCGGACAGAAAAAGTACGGATGGACAGACGAGGCAATCTAAAAATGAAGCTAGTAAAATAATTTAAGAGGAGCTCACACAAAAGTCACATTAATCCCAATTCACGAGAAAAATCACTTGGACAAACCTTAAGAAAGTACAGTAATTCGTATTCATTCATTTAGGAAATAAATGTATAGAAATACTTTCAAAACCTTCATTATTAATATTCATCAGAGAATATTCAGTACACAATCTCACGAGAGTATATAGTATTTATTTCAGCACTACATCACTGCAAGGACTGACATACATAAATCACAAAATAGTTGTACTTTCTTTCATTTTTTGAAAATGTTCAGGGAAAGACCCTCTTGGACTGAATCAGTTGACTGTAAACCCCAAGACGACTCCAAAAGGAAAAGGGAAATTTATTTTTTCTTTTTCTAATAAATTATCTCTTCTTTCTTTCTGAATTTCCCATTACCTTCTGTTACTTCTTTTTAACGAGCACCATAATATTTCTTGAAAGCATTAATGCACAGAATAGCAGTAATACATACACATATAATATATATATATATATATATATATATATATATATATGTATATATATATATATATATATATATACACACACACTAATAAATCACAAAAGTTAGCACGTGATTTGTTTATTAGCTGAAGCCACCGGGAAAATTTAAATAAAGAAAAAATAGGGTGCCAAGTACTTTCGTTCCCGAAGATGTGTTAAATACACGAAAGTACTTGGCACTCTTTTCTTTTTTAAATCTTCCCAGTGGCTTCAGCTAATGTATATATATATATATATATATATATATATATATATATATATATATATATATATATATGACAGCAATAACAGTATCTTCAAATCTACAATGAATATCTCCAAGACTTTCGTTTCCACAGGAAAAATAAATGATAATTATGCAAATGACAATCTGTCGGAATTTCCCGTTAGAAGTACCTACCTTTGCCAACGAAAGGGGCCAAGGAAATATCTCTTCTTCTTCTCCGTGAATTACGGGAGACCTTTGGACCTCGTTCGTTACGTCACTACTTCTTTAGTTTCCATTCTTTTAGCATTTCAAAAAGATAACCGCAGTCCTCATGCATAGGCAAGAGAAAGGTATGCTGGCGCCCTTTCTCCATTGCAAATGATCGCTGAGCTTTTAAGAATGATTTACGCTTATATATATATATATATATATATATATATATATATATATATATATATATATATATAAGAAAATTCATTAAAAAGCCAAATAATAAAATTGCATAAACATATCAATGAGTCAAAATGCATCATTGGCAACGCATGGAAACACCAACATGAAACAACCCCATTAAGCAAGTTTAAAAAAAAAAATGAACTAAAATAACTTAGAAATACCAACTGCTACAGCCAAACGAAGTGAATGACGTCACATCCACTATAATTCAGCAGCGTCCATTACGCCACTGGGCCCATCATTGTCGTCCAGGAGACGAAGGAAAACGGAGGAAAGGTTTAACAACCGAGCAGCGGTTCCCGTTATGGCCACAAGATGTGCGGGATCTTGGTATCCATGACACGAAACCTCTCTCTCTCTCTCACTCACACACACAACCTCCATCACCCTCCCTCTAATATCTACCGTCTTCAAAACCCCTCTTGCAACCCCACAACCCCTCCCAGGACCAGAAACATGGCCATGCCAGAAACCCTTTTGTCAGCAAGATCGAAGATCAGGGAGGGAGGCAGAGAAGTAGCAAGCGAGCGAGCCAGCCAGCGGTGCGTTCTATCGGAATGCGAGCGTTTGTTTACGTCCGTCAATTAATTAAACGCGACCTTGTCGCTTTTCTCCAGTTGACTTATTCATAATAATTGCTCTCTCTCCGCTGTCAAGTTTTACTCAGACGACTTACTGGTTTTTCTCCTACCTCCTTCAAGGCCAAGACTATTATTCTTAAAAGAGAGAGAGAGAGAGAGACGCTTGATGACAATTGACAAAAAGACTATAACGAGAACGTTGTACTTGACCCTTGTTGAAAAGGTCGCATATGTTATCTACATAATCAGCGTAAGGTGCATTTACAGCCTTAATAGTGTTTACCTTTATATATATATATATATATATATATATATATAATATATATATATATATATATATATATATTTCATTTTCTTAACAGGGAGTGGCTCCAGACTCATATTTTAATGTTTAAAAGGCCTATAAAAACACGTTCGCTGTACTTTTATTCTCTCACTCACTCTCTCTTCTCTCTCTCTCTCTCTCTCATTAGTGAAATTCACAATAGATTCAGGGTTCAGTCAGCATGCCTTAGGAGGCTGCTTCAAGGAGGAAAACGCATAGTGGCATAAGAGAGAGAGAGAGAGAGAGAGAGAGAGAGAGAGAGAGAGAGGAGAGAGAGAGAGAGAGAGAGAGAGAGAGACTTTCCCTTCTCTTCTCATCATACATACGAAGGGTATCCTCCGTGACCCCAAGAACGTCAGGTGTTCATTGGTCTAAATGACTGGTTGTCTTTTGGTGTGATTATATTTAATTGGGTTTCAGCGATGACTGAATGTGCCCCCTTTTTTTTTTTTACTTCAGGTATGACTGCGCTTTTTCATGGCTTTCGTCATGTTGATATCTTTTTTTCATTCTGCATGCGCACTTGTTTTCATTTGTGACTGCTTTTTTTCTTGATTATTAAAGAATTCCCATCAAAAGTGTATCAGTTGTCCCTTGCGACTTGGTGAATATTTTCACAAAACTTCATGAAATTCTATTCCGTGTTTGTCTCGAAATCCTGCTAAGAAATCTGCACCATTACGTCGTCTCCTCAAAGAGATTGTTGCCGCTATCATCACCTCGGTGTCGTCCGTTTCCTTCCTTCGAAAATCCTGGTGTTCGATGCCATGCAGCGATATATATTCGTTTCTTCAGCTTACAAGGTCAGAACACCCTTGCTCTCCCTCTGCGTTTTGAATAACTGCACAGGAAGTCCATTTCGAATTTCACGACGGCTTGCATTTGCAATTTATTCAATTGCTGCCTAATTGTTGTATAATGGAAGGTGAATGGATTAAAACACGCGTTACTTAATTTGAGTAACTCCGCATCACGTGCGCCATTCAACAAAGGAAGGACCCCCAAATTGGTTTTAGGTGTACTACGTGAAGGAATGTTGGCCACGTATAATAAGGGATTATCTCCCCTCTCCTATCTCTCTCTCTCTCTCTGTCAACAGACAGAATCGCGTGCAGCAGGAAATTTAAAAGGCCTCGTCTGGAAGGAGTAGAGTTATGTCTGTGTGGGTGTGTGTGTATGCTGAGGGAGAATGAACGTAACGTGTGCCAGCGAACGCACCCATATAAACACCAGCACAAGGTGTGACATAATTGCATAGCCCGGGTTTTGACCGACGTGTTGACACCAACATTGCCATCTCTCTCTCTCTCTCTCTCTCTCTCTCTCTCTCTCTCTCTCTCTCTCTCTCTCTCTCTCTCCTGCTCGCAAGTTTACCGTATAGAGAACAGTATGATAAGGGGTTCTTAAACACACAATTCTAATATGAAGTTCCTTGTATAATTTCCCTTTTATATATATATATATATATATATATATATATATAATATATTTATATATATATATAATATGATATATATATAGATATATATATATATTATTATATATATATAAGATATATATATATATATATATAAATTTAATTTTACATACAGATATTAAAATTACATAATCTTGTCAGCGAGTTTTCCCAACTCACGGTATTTTCATTATAAAACCGACAGCGCTCTAAGTCGAGACGATGCTTAACAGCGCATGCGACTGAACAAGGCGGTCACTCATTATATACCTTCGACCTCTCCGTTAATTAGCGCAGTCCTTCATTAGATTACAGGTAGGAGGGTATCTTGCATCGAATTCTCTGACAGCAGAACACTTTGATAAACTGTCAGTTAGTCAGTCAGTCAGTCGTGCTATCGCTGACGGCACTGCAAGGTCGCCAAAGGAGAAAGTCTTTACTTCTTCTTCTTCTTCTTCGTCTGGCGAAAGATCAATGGCACTTGTGGGTCGGTCGTGCCCCAGATATCGAGAGATCTCCTGCTGGCAGCTACGTGTCACGTATGCCTGAGCGCGCGCGCACCTGATGCCCGGGAAAAAAAGATGAAAAGCTGACAAGAAGATTAGACCGCGCTGGTTGTTTCAGAGGAAGAGTTGAGTAATCATGAATGATCTGAAGGTTCCGTTACGTCACACACACACACACAAGCATACTTTCACACTATTTATGTATATATAAACACACACACACACACATATATATATATATATAGATATATAATATATATCATATATATATATAATATATACATATATATATCTATATATATATATTATATATAAATGTATATTATATATTATATTTATCTATATATTATATGTTTCCTTATAGATTATAGAATCTCCATTGCAATCTAACCTGCAATATTGCAGTTGCGTTGGGCCTTTTGAAGGGTAACTCATGAACTGGGTGTCATTTATTATTATTATTTTTTTTTTAGGATTTCTTAATATTTACAGTCTTGTCATGGCCGAGCTCCCAGAACCAATATAAAGAGTCTGGTGCTCTTTGAAGGTTAAATAGCTATGTCCCCGAAGGCCAAAATTGGGGAGTAAAAACTAGTCTTGTTGTGGCCAGGATTGAGGCCGTTGGCTAAATATTTAAAAAAAAAGATAAACAAGTAGAAAAATGCGCCGATTCTGCACAGCGTAAAATCAAGGCCAACGAAAATAGATCTATCTTTCGGGGGTTTCGGTATAATGCTGTATGATCCGCCGCCCATGGAAATTTAACCACGGCCCGGTGGTGGTCTGGTCTATATCGTTGCCAAGCGCAAGATTAGTGCTAACTTTAACCTTAAATAGGATAAAAATGACTGGGGCTAGAGGGCTGCAATTTGGTATGTTTGATGACTGGCGGGTGGATGGTCAACATACCAGTTTGCAGCCCTCTAACCACAGTAGTTTCTAAGATCAGAGGCCGGACAGAAAACTGTAGACAGAAGAAAAGTGCGCACGGACAGCAGACGAAACCGGCACGATGTTCTTTTCAGAAAACTAAACTCACAAAAGAATATGAAATATCCTCGAACAACCACGAATCAATTTAGAAAATAGGAAAGCTTTGCAAATATGAGAATCTACTAAAATAAGAGGATGCTCTTATGTGGAAAATCGTAAAAGAAAGTCTGTAAACAAATGAATATTATATCAAAAGGAACATTTCGGGTTTGGGGACGAATAAGAAAATGTTCTCGATTTTACGAACATTTAAAGGAAAAGTGTAACTAGAAACAGTCTCTGATAAAGATAATCATTAGGAGACGATTATTATTAAGACTTAGCGGGGAATGAAGGTAATGTCCACCACAGTACGGAGCTACGAAAGATAATAAATAAATAAATCATGGAGAATGAAGACGGAAATTGAATAATTTCAGACTCTTAAGGACAATGGAGCGTCAAGTTAAGAAAGAAAGATTAGGCATCGAGAAGAATGATGAGGGATGACTGACTGCTTACTTTAACCAACTGGCGTCACGGCGCGAAAGGTCATCGACGCCAAATGACTAGGGATTTTTAAAGAAGTCCTTATAATTGTAAAGGATTTTTAAGGCAATCCTTAAAATTGCAAAGGATTTTTAAAGAGGTCCTTAAATTGCAAAGGATTTTTAAGGAAATCCTTAAAATTGCAAAGGATTTTTAAAAAGGTCCTTAAATTGCAAAGGATTTTTAAGGAAATCCTTAAAATTGCAAAGGATTTTTAAAAGAGATCCTTAAAATTGCAAGAGATCTTAAAGATAATTAAAATTGCAAGGAATTTTTATGGAGATCCTTTAAATTGAAGGGTATTTTTAAGGAGATGCTTAAAATTGCAAGAGATTTTTAAGAAGATGCTGAAAATTCCGAGAGACTTTTCAGGCGGTCTTTAAAATTCCAAAAGATTTTTTTAAAGAGGTCCTTAAAATTCCGAGAGATTTCTCAAGATGTCCTTAGATTTGCGAGGGATTTCCAAATAGGTCTTCAAAATCGTAGATCAGGATACAAGGACGAAGATATAAAAGAGAAGAAGAAGACGAAGAAGGAGAGGAAGGACTCAATCCATCAAGCAGCGTCGGAGAGGGGGCGGGGGCGGGGCGGGGGCGGGGGGGGGTGGGGGCGGGGGTGGGGGGGGCGGGGGCGGGGTGGGGGCAGGGAGGAGCCCTGAGTGCCAAGATGATGATGATAGGTGTTGGGGCGAGACCACCTCCGCCCCCTCTCGAAGGTTCCTCCTCCTCCTCCTCCTCTTCCTCGAGACCCGACCCAGAGATCCTGAGGGCTAGGAGGAGTTGCGTCGAGGAATCCTATTCGGAAGGTTGCTTCGATAATCCCGCTCTCATTATTCTTCGCTTTTTTTGCTTTTATTTTAAATTTTTTTTCTTAATTATTATTATTTTGTCTTGAGTTGCACAGCTTGGATGTTGTTGCCATTACGATGCTATTTTGCATTATTTTTCGGGCAAAGGATTGCTTTGTTTGCTTCGATAATGTGTTCACTCCGTTCGGTGGGCCGTAGGATTTGATCAAGATACGTACCCTTGTTCATCCTTTTTTTTTTTTTTTTTTTTATAAAAGATCGTTTTCTTTACCATGATGATGCGCCATATGACACTACCAAAACACAATACTTGTTCAGTCCATCTACCTATCACTCCACCTATCAATCCATATTGTCTTATCCACCTGCCTCTAATTTTAACGATACTTATTTCACGATTTATCAAATATTTCGCTCTCTCTCTCATGTCTAATCTTAATTAAGTTATTTCTCTATTTATTGAATATTTCTCTCTCTCTTTCTCTTTCTAAAATAGGGCACCATTTCCAACAGTACTTCTTTGAATGTAAATAATTTTAGGTCCTTTTCTCGCCTACAGATAATTCTCTCTCTCTCTCTAAATCCCAATATCATTTACAGTAGTACTTCTTTGAATGTACATATTGTTAGGTCATTTTCTCGCCTACAGAAAATGATCACTCTCGCTCTTTCTCTCTCTCCCTCTCTGTTCCAATATCATTTCCAGTAGTACTTCTTTGAATGTACACAATTTTCTCGCCTACAGGAAATTCTCTCTCTCTCTCTCTCCACTGTAGCGTGAGGGGTCGCAATTCCTTTTAAGAGACCAACCAGCAAGGCGGAGACCTCGAGTGAGCATATGCCAACACCCTGTAGATTTGGACCCACCCTTCCGCTCTGCTTATTGTCTTCAAAACACGTCTGCATCGTTACGGCATGTCAATGGCTGATCTTGGACCGGGGAGCCTTACAATTAGGAGGTGTCTGTCTATCTTGGCCTTGGGGGGTGGGGGGTGGGGGGTGGGGGTGTGTGAAATTGGTCCTTATAGCTTAGGCCCGAGGGTTTACGTCAAATTTGGGTTAATTTTCGATCTGCCGTCGAGACGAATAATATTGTTTTTGATTGATGACTGTTCAATCTAGATACATTGGCAAAATGTTTGCATGCGACCAAGTCCAAAGCAGGAGGATCATTTTCGATATAAATACAGTTGGAAATTCTTTCCAATTTTCGCGCAGTTGGTACCTCAGAGGTTCGAGCGAAGATGCATTGTTGCTTTCCTCCTTGCATTTCGGTACATTTTTATCTTTTTATTAATTTACTCATTCATTTTCTCTTTTTATAAAAAGTGACATCTTTCTGTATTTTCCTTTACCTTCTCTTACTTCCTGATAAGCACCATATCCTTTGGAAGCTTGAATTTCAAATCAGTGGCCTCTTGGGCGAGCTTGTTCCATATGAATAGGGTTCATGCTTATCTTAATGAATAATAATAATAATAATAATAATAATAATAATAATAATAATAATAATAATAATAATCTCCTAAGGAGGCAGGATGCAACCCGGAACCCCACACTATAAATACCACCCAGTCTAATTGGAGGACTGTGATAGAGCAAAAAAAAAAAAAAAAAAAAAAAAAAAAAAAAAAAAAAAAGTTACAATAATAATTTTGCTAAGAACACAATTCAATGAGTCTAAGAACGTTCTCTCGAATTCGAATTCCAGTGAATATTTGTGTAGAGTCCTGCTACTAAAAAAGATTATGTCTGCATATATATATATATATATATATATATATATATATATATATATATATATATATATATATACACACACACACATATATCAGTCTTTTTCAGGGGATCTTGGGATTGTATTTAGCATCCCTATGATAAATGGATACAGTTGCCACTTGCATATCCTAAATCCTTCTTATTTCTATTTTCAGGTCTTGCTACCTATCGATTTTTTATTTTTCTTTCTTATCTACCCTGGTGTCCCACGGTATTGCAACATAAGTGAGTGATACTTTCTTCTTGATATTGTCAATCAACGTCACGTCTGGTCGACTGGCATGTATCACCCTATCTGTTCTGATACCATAGTCCCATTATTATTATTATTACTAGCAAACAAATGTATACAGATATTATGTATGATAAAGTCGTAAAGTAACTAAGTCTATGGGCATAACCAGCTCCGTTTCAGGGAATCCCTTCTCATTCCCACCCCCATCGGAGGGAAGGGGGGAGGAGAGGTAAGATGAAACCCCATTATAAACCATCTTAGGGGTCCCCACTATAACCCTGGCAAGTTTCATGCCCATCGGACTTGCCGTTTGGTTGTGATTGAATGACAGACGGACGGACAGACATAACGCCCATTATAGTAAGATTATTATTATTATTATTATTATTATTATTATTATTATTATTATTATTCGGAACATGAACACTCTTCATATGAAACAAATCTACATGGACTTGAAATTCAAGTATCCAAAGAATATGGTGCATTAATATTTTTTTTCTTTTTTATAAGAAGTGTGTTCGTTATTTTTTCTTCATCAAAGACAGGTAAGGTGCAGAATTCCTCATTAGTTCTGCTTACTTTTATCTTTGATGGCTACGAGATTCCATTCCCATTTATCAAAGTCACAATTACGCTAAGAAGGCCAAAACTGAGCGCTAAAAAGGCCTCTTTTTAATCTTGTAAGTCACAAAAATTGCGTTCACAGAGAGAGAGAGAGAGAGAGAGAGAGAGAGAGAGAGAGAGAGAGAGAGAGAGAGAGAGAGAGGAAAATCATCAGAATTATAGATGCACGAAGTAGAAAAAAAAACTCTATACAGGAATTGAGACATCTCAGACTGGTCAGACTTTTCTTTGATCTTATTATCATATTTTTTTTAAAAAGAGAAAACCAACTTGATTGAACTGTCGTCCCATCAATTCTAAAGCCATTTGATTCCCCAGCGGGAAGCCATGACGTCATCACATCTCCGCCTGTTTCCACGCGCACACACACACACACGTCCAGCAGCCCTTGTGTACTACTTTCTCTCATTACGCCGATCACGAAACGGGCATACGAATATCCGACGAAAGCACGAATACTGTCGACCTCAAGGATAACGAGACAGAGGAGGCAGGACTTTGTAGGATATACCTCGAGGGTTCCCAAAGGTTAAAGGTCAGGGTATAGCCCCTGGTTTGCCCCCAAGGTTTGCAGCGATAACACGAGGGTTTTAAAAGACTGCTACCACTTGCCCCTCGGGCATTTACCAGACGGGGTAACTCCCATAATACCATCAGAAGCCGGGCATGACATTATCATCCTGCGTGGAGGAGAAAAAAAAAAAATAGTCGAAAAGCTTTTAGGGGGGAAAAAACTTAACTGGGTAAGTTGCCTCGATGTTATTCTCAAACTGGTTTTGGAGTCATTCGGAGGTGAGGCGTTGCACATTCTTCGTTGCTGTTGCTAGAGAGAGAGAGAGAGAGAGAGAGAGAGAGAGAGAGAGAGAGAGAGAGAGAGAGAGGTCACAAGATCAGTCTGATTAGGCCCAAACGTTGATGCACTTGATATATATATATATATATAATATATATATATATATATATATATATATATATATATATATAGAGAGAGAGAGAGAGAGAGAGAGAGAGAGAGAGAGAGAGAGAGAGAGAGAGAGAGAGAGGGGCAAACAACGAAGCCCTTTCTAATGCAATTGCAAAAGTATTAGATTCTTCGGATAAAAACGACTTAGCTATGATCCAACTTTACGCATGCATCAATAAATGAATGAATACTTACGTCCTCTCTCTCTCTCTCTCTCTAAAGCTGCAACAACTTTAAAGAGACGAAGATGCCCAGATAAACAAGACAGGTTCAACGCCCCACACGAAACTCGCCGTCCGGCAAGCAAGGAATGTCCTCCGAAGGTGATCACTGCTTCCCACACAGACAAGGGCGCTGTACCCACACTTACGTACATGCCCACACTACATACCCGCACTCTATACATATACATATCATCGCGTGATCAAGGAAAACCAGGTGAATGACTGCGAGAACCCGAGGCTGTAATATATCTCAAGATGATGATGATGATGATGATGCCCCTGGCGTGGCAGGCTGCCCATGATCATGATTCTGGTCGTTTGCGACAAAAAAAAAAAAAAAAAAGAAATTAAATAGGTAGATAAATGGAAAATAAGTTCTGCATCTGAGAACTGAAGAAACATACTTTTTACAGTGTTCTACGTTATGGCGGTTCATTGAGGTATATAGCTACATTCGTACATACATACATACATACTATATAGATATATATATATATATATATATATATATATTATATATACGTATATGTATGTATATAATAAAAGGAGCCCATAAAAGCGCCAAAATATAGAGAGAAAATTTCAGAGACTGCTGTCTCGCTCTTCATCTACCTGAAGAGAGAGACAGCAGTCTCTGAAATATAGTATTTTCTCTCTATATTTCGGCGTTTTTATGGGCTCCTTTTATTAGATGGAATTCTGTTGTAACAGAACATTTTTACCAGTCTATATATACATGTATATATATATATATATATATATATATATATATATATATATATATATATATTCCTTTCTTTGCTCTAAATAAATTCTCGTCAGGTCACCCTTCCACCCCAAAATACCCCGTCTTCTCAGAGCCTTTATTTTATAAGAAAATATACACATGTTTTCTTTTTCCCTCACTCTTAAATTAGATGATTCAACTCCCACGAATCACCGGGAGTATTGTAGCTCCAGTCTCTCTCATTTTGTCCCCGAACCAGCCTTAGCTTAATCCTTCGCCCGGCAGCAGTCTCTACCCAAACACACACAAAAAATGGCAAAAAAAAGTAAATAAATAAACAGACTAATCATTAAAAAACGAAAGAAAAAAAACTAATAATTGAAAAGATAAAAAAAAATTACCAAAAAATTCAAAAAAGAAAGAGACTAAAAATCAAAAGAAAAAAAAAAAGACCTAGAAAACAAGAACAAAAATCGTTACCTGTGTATAACTGATTCACTTAAGGTAGATTCTCGGATGAGCCTTATTCTTACGAGACGTTTGTTTGGTGGCCGCTGATTGGCTGGTACCGGGAGGTAGGCAGCTCCCAGCCAATCAGCGGCCGCCAAACTAACGTCTCTTAGGCATAGGGATCACCCAAGAATCTACCTTAAGTGAACCAGTTATAGTCACAGAGGCCATGATCAAGATCTGGAGCTTCTCTCTCGTAGTCTGATGATATAGCCCGATGACAGAAGCGCGTATAGCCTGTAATAATAATAATAATAATAATAATAATAATAATAATAATAATAATAAGAATAATAATAATAATAATAATAATAATAATAATAATAATAATAATTTGTGAAATAAAAATCTACAATTATAAAGTACACTATATTACTATGTAAACGCTGATGAGGAACACCGTTCTGGTATTCGAAAGTCTGCAGTTATGTTATAGATAGCAACAAACTTTACTGGTTTTCACGAGTATGTGAACTTCTTAGCAATAATAATAATAATAATAATAATAATAATAATAATAATAATAGACACCCAGACCTCTGATTAACATTTTCTAGACTGACGCAAGGCTATCCCAAAAAAGTTTGTTCATAGACGACGGTTGATAGTGAACTTGGAGCGGGGCATAGTTTGAGAATTTGGACAGCTACATAGATGGGAAAGGACCCGTGGGAACGTATGAAAATAGACGAAAATGGAAAGACGAAGAGCCGCGCTACTAAAAGCTGAAATAAATGTATGAAATACAATAATACGTAAAGAAAGATATTTGAAATTTACTTTTTGTAGAAGCACAATATTCGTCACGTTCTTTTCAGCATCCTCAGGATTTTAAGATGCCCTTTTGCAGTCTGTCGATGCAACGAACGACAAGGGCCATTTGTGATCTCTACGTCCAAGGTGTCAGATACACAATGTGATATGATATAAAGCAATCAGTTGATCAATCTACATAACCTGAGACTTGAGCCAGGAGAAAAGTCAGTCTAAAACGACCCAACTTTCACAGTTTGGAAGCTCATAGGATTCCTGAAATGCTTATCTTGGAGCTTCCATGATTAAGTTCAGATGAAAATACAGAACTGAGGATTTCTGCCTCTGTTTCGCCGAGCATCATTCCAGTTATCACCAATGTAATTAGTTTTACTGTTATGGCAGTTCTTGTTCTCACTAAGGGCGTCGTTTGTTTGTTCCAGGAATTGGAGATTCCACGAAGAACCGTCCCCCAGCCTTCACGATGTCCAGCCGCCAAGCATCGAAGCTGGAGACGGCAGGACCTGGGCCAGGACAGTACAATGTTACTGGCCTCTCCAACAAAGGTCAGTGCTGTGTTCCATAGATTCCTCTTCCTCCTCCTCCCCTCCTTTTCTCTTTCCTCTTCTTAAAAACTTGAAAGTAATCTAAATCTACCTTGCCTCTTGCTTTTAACCCTTTAGTAGGCCTTGTACAGAGTTTGACCTGGAATATTAGATGAGACCTGGAAAGCTAGATGACAAAACATGTCAAGGAACTTAGTTTGTTTAATGCTCTTGATTCAGTACTTTTGTATACTGTTATTTGTGTATTAAACTCTCATTTAGATGTGCAGGTGCATACATAAATAATGAATTAACTAGAGACTCGAGGACTAGAGTAAATCTTCTTTACTTGCTGAGGTTTTGCTCATAAGCATTATGTTAACTCTAGAGGTTCTGCCATATCCATAGCGTCATCAACAGTGGCCTTTTCCACATGTGTTATGTGACGATATTCCTTCCCTCTCTTTCACTCTCCTCCATGTTTTCTATTGTTTGCTACTTTCTGCAGGAAGAGATGAACCACATGCTGCCAGTATGCACATCAAGCCTAAGGATCCCAAGGGCTACGTCACTCCAGCACCCTGCGACTACTCTCCCGAGAAGGCAGAAGCAAAAGTCAACGAGGCATCCCCGAAATTCTCCTTTGGCATGAAGACAGAAAACGGGAAAGCTTCCGATACCCCAGGTTTGACACTCCTGACTTTCGTTATTGAAACAGATATAGTTTTACCTCTATGCACACAGAGTGATCACCTTTAACTTTCTCCCAAGCTTGTTCTGCTTTAATTGTATGGCCGTGACCAACAAGTCTGAGGGCTTCATTATCGTGCTCGGGCAACCTACTGTTCAGAAATCGAACGTACTGTTTGCCCGTAGGCTGCAGAGAACGAAAAGAACCCTTCAGACTCTTGTCCATGGCCATAGTTGCACTGATGAAGTCTAGTTTAGAGTTGTTCCTAAAGCATTTATTTATGAGGTGTCTCATCCAATTAAAGTCTTGTTGTAGATTCAAGATTGTAAGTTTGTCCTTTGGCATTTCATTCACCTGCTTTTGTATGTCTAGCTCCCAACAGCTATTCTATTCCAACCTTGCTGGGATCCACCAAGGAAGGGGCAAAGCAGTCAGCGCCCAGTTTCACAATGTCAGCCCGACCAAAGCCTGAAGAGGACAAGATGAAGGTAAATGAGTTCATTCTTTAGTTGGGGTTGTACATTAGGCTCTTCAGCTAAGGAAAGGATGCAGTGTTTGTAGTTCCCAATGAAAGATGCTGTAAGATAAAACGTGAAAATAGGAAATCATATTTCTCCCTTGCAGCATGTTTTCAAAGAGCATGATGTGTATGTACGAAAAAGCATTGAAGCTATATTTTTCATGGAACATATTTATTACCTCTTTAAGATTCATCTTTGTTGCATATCAGGGTATCCTATTAACCCTCAAATCTATGCCACAGATCCTTTTGCAACTGGGAAAAGATTCACTAAAAGCAGTTACTTATAACATAACAAAGATGCACTTTGAATATGACAGTTACCTTCAAAGAGATAATTAGAACTGTCCGTGTTAACTTTGTTTTCAAAAGCTGTTCTTTATTTCATGTTTCCAAAAGGTGGTAAGTTCATAACTCATGTACAGTTTCACACAATTTTTTTCTTATTCGTTTTCGAATCAGCACAAGAAAAACGTAATAATAGTGTTCTGCACAAATACTGTACCTCA
Source organism: Macrobrachium nipponense (assembly GCF_015104395.2). Classification (NCBI taxonomy): domain Eukaryota; kingdom Metazoa; phylum Arthropoda; class Malacostraca; order Decapoda; family Palaemonidae; genus Macrobrachium; species Macrobrachium nipponense. The sequence goes on along the minus strand of NC_087211.1, from coordinate 18,383,182 downwards.
GCAAATTCTTCTTTCTTTTTGGTGAGGATCTTATTCACCAATAGTCAAACATTTTTTAGCCTAGACTTCATAACACTGATTGATCGACTTGGTTGGTCTTTGCTGGCATTCCCTCTCGGAAGAGAATGATATTTAACAGGCCACCCACTGTCTTTTCCAAAGGTCCCAGGTCCCGGCTCATATGAGGGAGCAGCGGTTGACAAATACAAGACGATGAAGAGTCCTTCCTTTAGTATGGGGCAGAGGACTACCATTCCCTCTGACCACACCATGAAACCAGGACCAGGAGCTCACTGCCCAGAGAAGGTAAGAAGTAACACGCGGCCACCAGAGACTGGGAATGAGGCGTGTTTTAATCTTTTTGATTTAGTCTTTTTGCACAGTTTCTATTAATCATTTATTTTCTTCCAAATCTTAAACTCTTCCATTTACTTTTGGGATGATGCTTCTCTTAATATTTTTGGTTTGTTTATCTAGAGCTGTCTTTTATTCTTTTTGCTTTTATTAAGGACCAATGTTTCCATTTATTTTCCTATTGGTTTCTAAACTAAAAAGAAAAACTTATTGCATTAACTGTACTAAGCATGGTAGAGGTGAAACCGTAATGATCACTTTACAATGATTTTGCTGAATTTGCACAATCTTGCACAATGACTGCCGATGCTGTAACCGCACGATCCTCCTGCTCGTTTAGTACAAGGATTCTGGTCCAGCGTTTACAATGGCACCGAGGGCCCCAGAGGAAGTCGACAAAATGAAAGTCCCGGGTCCAGGCGCCTATGAAGCTGGTGACCTCGACAAGTGCAAGGAAAAGCTACCAGCATATACTATGGCTCCAAAGACAAATTTGCCTACTGACAAAACACAAAAGCCATCCCCAAATGCATACTCTCCAGAGAAGGTAAGTTCTTGCTTTCAGAGCAGGCTGACATTTGGAGGAACTCGGTGTGAAAGTATTAGCAATCTGCTATTGGTAAAGAAGGGATGGTGTCATTTGAATTTCTCTTTTAGTTCGCATTTCGCGTTACGTCCTGGCACCACTATGTAGAATGTTGATAAAGGTATCACTTGATCAAGTTCTCTTGCGTTTGAAACAAAATCATTTGCGAGACTCATTATATGTTGAAAATAATGCTGCCGTCAAATTCATGCTCCGACAATCCACCAATTTCAATTCGTGATATTTTCCAACTTGCCGATTGGAAATTTACATTTCATTCACCTTTATCTATATCTGACAGCTATACATTGCATAAATCACCATTGTTAAGTGAAAAATCTTATTCAACCCATGAATTACTTTAGACCTGAATGTCTGTTCAGTTATTTCATGAAGATGCCATCAATGTAAGTAGTTCACTACCCTAGGGCAGTACCTTGAGCAAGTGCAAACATCCAGAGTAACAAAGTGACCTTTAATGACTCACTGGTATCAGTCGTGGACTTACTAATACCTAAAACTAACTTGTATCTTTTGTCCTTCTTATCTTCATCCCTTGCTTTGCTGACGGATCCATTAACAACTTTTCTTACAGACTTGTTTTGATAAATTGTTTTATCATCAAATACCATTAAGTATTTGCTTTGATGAAAGAATTTTGTTCAAATCAGTATACCTCATTTCATTTCATGCATTTCCTATATGTTTATATGTATCGAAGCTGTTAAACTGCCAACCTTATTTGCCATTGAAGGATAATTGCCTGTACTTGCGTAATTCCCAAGTCCTTGGAAACAGACTGTTACACCAACGATAAATTTCCTTTTGTTGCCAAATCTTTCGCTTTGCCCAATATCTCTCCCGAGTTCGCTCATTCCACTTTCGATCATTAACATTGGTATTGGATCAGTACCAGGATTCCGGTCCAAAGTTCACCATGGCTCCCAGACCAGCTGAGGAAACTGATAAGATGAAGGTCCCAGGTCCAGGTACTTACAATGCCGGTGATCTCGATAGGTGCAGGGAAAAGATGCCAGCCTTCACAATGGGCAAAAAGACAGAATTACCCACTGACAAAACACCAAAGCCTGCTCCTAATGCATATGCCCCAGAGAAGGTATGTAGCTTTAGCACTTTCTGAAAGTCTATGTACATCCTTTCCTCTAACACGAGTGCCCGATCATCCTCTTTTATTGTACATTGACAAAGCAATAGCTGGGATGCTTCATATAGGCTAATGCAGGATTTGATGGTAAAATAACGTCGAAAAGTATTTTTCCACGGTACATACGGCATAGGGAAGTTGGGCGATATCATTATCTAACCATGATTGTACAAATTGGTGTTAGAATTTACATTAGCAGTAAAATAATAGTCGTCTTCTTAAGTGAAACAAAAACAAAACTGTGCCACAAAAAAGAAGCTTACTGGAACTGCCACTAACACATTCTTCAATAACAGTTGTTGAGATAATAAAAAATGATATACCACGTGTGCATGAGAAGATCATGCACATGAAAACATTACCTAGTGTTGGTTTGTTTACAAAACAATGTCAGTAGATGAAATCATTGGTTTTATTAGTAGATTAAATCATTGGTTTTATTATCAGTCTGGTAATGAATATGTTACGATACAAAACTTCTGCTTTTGAAACAGTACCAGGAAACAGGTCCAAAGTTCACGATGGCTCCCAGACCGGCTGAGGAAATTGATAAGATGAAGATTCCTGGTCCAGGTACTTACAATGCTGGTGATATTGATAAATGCAGAGAAAAAATGCCAGCTTTTACAATGGGCAAAAAGACAGAATTACCCACTGACAAAACACCAAAGCCTGCTCCTAATGCCTATTCGCCAGAGAAGGTATGTATTGGGTGTACATAGTGAAAATCTGTGAACAATTGTTTCTGTTCTGCAGACCTCACTGGTTCTTTACAATGTACATAATCAGATACTTTGAAAGCAACAGCTTCATTCTAATCAAACAAAGCAGCAACATCATTTTATCATAGGCACATATCGGATTTGGTTGTTAGATTCAATAGATCAATCATCGATACTTGCATCGCTTGAGCAAAATGCAGACATTCCACCTAACTTCGACACATACAGCATCTATGATCATAAAGATATTCAAAGACTATGAATGTATTAGGTATATGCTTTTGCATTTCGTAGTGGTCATTAGATTTGCTAAAGCTCTGTATTGAATAAATCCAATAGCACTTAGAGTATAGCATGATTGGGAAGTCATAAGATTCTGGAATTTCAAACATTTTGTTCTTTATAAAATATTATTGCTGTTGAATCAGCACCAGGATTCAGGTCCTAAGTTCACCATGGCTCCCAGACCAGCTGAGGAAACTGACAAGATGAAGATTCCTGGACCGGGCACTTACAATGCCGGTGATCTTGATAAGTGCAGGGAAAAGATGCCAGCTTTTACAATGGCCCCAAAGACAGAGTTACCCACAGACAAGAGCCCCAAACCAGCCCCCAATGCATACTCCCCAGAGAAGGTACGTCAGTTTTACAGGCTTGCTCCAACTACCTCATTGACAAACCTTTCTCTTTCTCCCTAACAAGAACGTTTACTAATGCTCTCCATGCTGAAAAAGTTGGCAAATAAACAAAAGCTCGTTGCAATATGTGGAGCTGTTCGGGAATACCTGAAATATTGTTGACTCGTGCCATCTACATATCGGGCCATACAGAAATTAACATCAGTAACCAAGTCACTTAATGACTGCAACTAAAGTCTTCAGCCATCTTGCCTTTTGTATCAAGGACAGACTGAACACAAGGAGGTTTGATACCAAAAGACTTTATTGCTTTAGCTTCAGCAGATCTGAAGATCTTGTTACTCTTTCCTTATAAATCTGAAAATGGTGTTGGCGTCTCACAGGATCACACTTAAAAGTTCTCCATGAGACAGCATGAAGAGAGCAACTACAATGTAAAGTGTGTATCAAGGTAATTATATCAGGAAATCTGATAGTTACACTGAAGAGACAAAGGTACCCATTACAAGAAAAATTTAACAACACAATTTAGTTTATAATGCTGATGTACATTGAAGTCTGAGATTCATTCATATGGTTGCAATAGAAAATACTTTTTCTATTTAATGCTAAGTTGGAAGCATTGTTGTAGAGCTTATTCTCAAGAGTAAAAACTTCTGAGATACTCTATGAATGCCACTTTTCACATAAAACATTTGATGAAGTTGCTATAGAATTGCTTCTAGATTATTATGGAATTTTGAAAATGTCGTCCAGAAGGCCACTTCTTGGCTAGATACCCAAACGGGCTGAAGGAAACCATTTCCAGATCAGAAATTTAATCAGACAGCTTTAGCAAAGCCTTTCTTTACTACCTCTGAAGCAAACTTTTGATTAAAGAAAAACTAAAACAAATACCAAGGCTAGGTGATTCCATAACCAGGCTGTAACTAATTTATGAATACTCTCCTTTCAAAATAACATCATCTCTCTTACTATATGACATGCTAATTCTTATCTAAAAACCTAATAGGTGAACAGATTATTTAGAGAAATTACATGTCAAGAATTGGAATAATTGTTCTTGAGAGTTTGAATTCAGCTTAAGTCATATCGTAAAATATGCGAGCTTAATGTCTTTTATACTTTTTTCACTTCCCTCCAACAATAAAATTAGTACCAGGATGTGGGCCCAATGTTCACGATGGCTCCCAGACCAGCTGAAGACTCTGATAAAATGAAGATCCCAGGCCCAGGTACTTACAATCCTGGAGATCTTGACAAATGCAGAGAAAAGATGCCAGCCTTTACAATGGCTCCAAAGACAGAATTACCCACCGACAAAGGTCCAAAGCCAGCCCCTAATGCGTACTCCCCTGAGAAGGTATGTAGTAAGTCTTCGGCCAGTCTTTTCGGCCAAACATTCTTCAAGGTGATTCCTTGGTCCTTTCGTAAAGCTGACTAACTCTTTCATGAGAATTTACAACAAAAAATTAGATGCTTTGATTTCTTCAGATATAAGTTCTAATCATGTATAGATGTCCACATAATTTCTCCCGATAAATGAAGGGAGAGAAGGATAGTCCAAAACTAATAACTGAAATGCCTGTGCTTTCATTTTGGCATGAACTATATTTTTTCAGTGTCAAAGTAATTTAATAATTCAACTTTTTCTTTTAACATTTCACCCGCTCTTTTGATCCCAGAGAAGAATAACAATTTGTACAGTGAAACACTCATTTCCTAACAGTAACCAGTTATGGATCACCCTGACACCTTGAAAATGAGCATGCATTTTGCATAATGATTTCCAAATCTATGAAAAATTAAGCAAAATTCTCATTCATAAGTCCTGAATTTAATGGGAGGTGACTTCTGGTAGTCCAGAGATGCCACCCCATCCAATCTCTATTTGGATGCAAATATTATTGTTACAGTACAGTTGACACCATCAAGTAAACGCTCATCTAAGGATGAGAAATCTGATAGAATGTGATTTCAACTGCATCATTTGAAGGAACGTGCAAAGAAGAATGCCCGAATAAAGGGTAGCCGACTGTATTTATAGCTTTATATTTCTGTTTGCAAAGAACACCGGTGAAAAGCATTTTTGGTGAACAGAAACAACTGAAGGATATTTAGTTTTCATATTTTTTTCCTAATACTTATAGACTGACATTTGTGCAATAGCTCCTGAAGGAGTTTTATTTCAACTAGGTTCAGTTCTAGAAGCTGGGTTTATGGTCACTCCCATGCTTATTTCTTCTCTTAATGTAAATCGAAGTAAATTGAGCATTTCTCAACTCAGAAAAGAGAAATATAAAACTGGCTCATGTTGCTAGTGAATGAGAACGAGTGAAAGCTTTATGCATAACAAAAACTTAAGCAATTAAGACCAGTTCTCTAGACAATAAAATACCAAGGATCTAACTGTTTGTTAGAATGGAGGGCCTAAGAGTAGACTAAAATTATACCAAACATGGTGAACAGATCTCCATGATGGTTTATAAGAAAGTTGATTTTTAGACGGAGATCCTTCATTTTAGAGTTCAGCCACCTAATTCCTTGCTAAGATTTATTTGATCGTTCCTGAGTTTATCTTTCCATGGCACATGGGTGACCATTCGACATAGTTCTGTGAGGTACAATAATGCCATTTGAAATCTCATCATCACAGTAGATTCATTTAATCTGTTGTCTCATAAAGTAGTTATAACAGTTGTCCTGCTGTGAACCATGTAGAATACTATAACAGGACCATTTCACTATATCAAGATGGTGAGACCAAGTCAGCCCCGCTGTGCCAAAAACGATCCCAGTCACCCAAGAGGGAAAGGTGCTGATGATATTGACAAAACAGGAGGTTGAATGATCCAGGAATATAGAAGTACAGACTCCTACGATCCAGACGTGAATGGGATGAAAGATTGGTGTCATCATTTCACTCTCGAGTCAGCTGGTGCTCGAAAAATACCAGACCTTGAGTAAACTTATTTTTATTTGAAAATAATCACCTCAGCTGCTGAAGTCTCAGGAGTGATACAACAGTGTAGGTAGTAGTTTATAAGTTCCTTAAAGAGATGTCTCAATATTTTTGATAACCTTATCAATAGCAATATAATACCTTAATTACTAACTTTCTCTGGTTAGTCATACCCAATGCATAGCTGCAGGTCACACTGCCAGATTCACCAGGCAGTACTGCTGACAACAAAGTGACCTAAGTCCCTTGTGATGATTACTTGTGCTTTCACTAGAGTAACTGAGGTTGTAAATTCAGGCTATTGCAACAGTGGGCAAACGGGAAATAAAAGATGCAATGCATGGATTGTACTACCATTCATAGTTATACATCCTTTTCATATTCTTCTAGTGACTGATCTTGTACTAACAATGATAACTGTAGTTTTCTATAGTTTCATTTGTCACCTCAACACCTAAGAAAGCTCCTTTGATGATAAAATCTTACTGTTTTATGAAGTCAAGGAATGTTTACCCTGTTGCTTTTTCATAGGATAGAAACAGTCTTAGAGTACAATTGTAGTATTATTCAAAGCTTGAGTCAGCCATCTTTGTCTAGTGTCCTAGTATAGCTTAATCTTTAGCTGTGGCAGTGGTTTCTACATATCAAGGACAATATACTACTTTTCATTCCATGTGGTTTACATTCTTCACATTACTCCTCAATCCACAAGAATATATACATCCTCTGTCCTTCTAAAACTCAGTATCAGGAAACCGGTCCCAAGTTCACAATGGCACCCAGACCCGCTGAAGAAGTTGACAAAATGAAGATCCCAGGTCCAGGTACATATGATTCAGGGGACTTGAACAAATGCCGAGAAAAACTCCCAGCTTTCACTATGGCCCCCCGGACAGAATTGCCCACCGACAAAACCCCCAAACCTGCCCCGAACGCTTATGCCCCAGAGAAGGTTAGTAATTAAGGAGTCTTCCAGGTCAGGAACCTAGAGCATTATTGGTGATGTTGAGACCAGCAATCTTACCAGACTCTACAAAACTGAAATGGTTCATATGTGTCAGTTTTGCAAGTGGTTCATTTAGTCAGTTTCATTCACCTGATTATTGCATCAGTGGCACTACACATGGAAAGTATGAAATGAATTACGTAACATTGAGTCGTCATAGCTAATATAAAATTATTATCTAGTGGATTTCAAAATATTAGCAAAGTCAAAATGGAATTGAGTTTCTCTTACACTAGTGATCTGAGTTAATACGCCTTCTAGTGAAGTTTTCTTATAGATATTGTCACTTATAATAACCAGAGAAAGGCAAGTCGCCTAAATTATCTCAGATATTCTAAGTCTCTAGTTACGTGGAGCATCCCTTGACAAAAGTAAATTTTGCTTTTGTTACTTTTGTTAAAACTATCATTCCAGTACACAGGAAGACTTTTTGCAATTTACTTTTCCAGGAAATTCTTATACCTAAATTAGATGTTTTTTGGACCTCCACTTAATTTCAAATCTTAAAGTAAATGCCTGTTTGATTTTTCTTTTCTGAGAAACACTTAACCCCTTACAATAGGAGGCCCCTTGCATGCCATTACATATCCTACCAATTTCCCCCCCTACAAATATCCAGTACCAAGAAACCGGTCCCAAGTTCACAATGGCGCCTAGACCTGCTGACGATGTCGACAAAATGAAGATTCCAGGTCCCGGTACGTACGACTCAGGGGACCTGGACAAATGCCGTGAGAAACTCCCAGCTTACACTATGGCCCCCCGAACCGAAATGCCCACCGACAAAACCCCCAAACCCTCCCCCAATGCATATTCCCCTGAAAAGGTTAGTGGTACCATGCCAGTCCTTCTTCATACCTTAACGCTGTCCAGGGCAGTCCCTAACAGTCCTGGGACAATGCTTCCAGTCAGTCACTCCTTAACACAGTCCGGAGCAGTCTATTAACATTTCCTGGTCGATGCAGTACCCTCAAAGCATGCACTCTCATTAACATTATCCTAAGTTCCTGTTACACAATGCACAGGGGAATTGAAACACTGTAAATCCCGACCGGTTTCGTCCTCATATCTCAGAGTTTTTTCAGGCCGATTCGAGAACAAAATGTGTCACATGTTTTCCTCTTAATACCGAACTTATTTACAGTTACACAAATTCAGATTCCCTTCACCAGCCTCTGTAAAAAGGGCAGCTCAAGAACAAATTTTCAGTTTAAGTGACGAACTACGTAGAAAAGATTCTCCATAGCATTGCGACTAAGTGAAAGCATTAGTGTCCGTAACTCAAGACAATAATGATCTTAGTACTGTGGTACTCAAGTTATCGGTGACCTTCACTGGTGTGTTATAATTGCTGTCCGAGGAATAAAACTGTTCATAACTTTTCATTTGCATTTCATAAGAACGCATATTCATCTTCAATCAGCATAATCACTTGTGATGTTTCATTGCTTTCTTTGCCGTAGGTAAGTAGAGACATTAAAGAATTTCCCAACGTGAGAGGCGAGCGCCATCTTATTTCTATACAGACACTTCAAGTCAGTTTTAATTTTCTTATCAAATTCTTTACCAGTGCAGATTGTCTTGGTTAGGTGTGCAGACGGAAAGCTACTTATTGTATTGTATCAGTATTCTTTTATATGGGCATTGCTTATAATCTGGACGTCGCTTTTAATTTGCAATATAAGTTTTTACAAGGTTTGAAGCCTTAAGCTTACTTTATAATCTGTATTATTTTGCTTGAGCCTTTTTGCTGATTTGATTTTTTAATACTTTCTTATTTATATGTATTGACTTTTTTCATATGTCTACTACATGGTTGTGGATTGCTAAAATACCTGTAAAGTATCATAATAAAAAATTTATTAATTATTAACTCCTGAAGGTGAGTTCTAGATATGTTTAAGTATCAGATTAGCCAGCACCTGCACAGTAGGCAAACATTAGGTCTAAAAGCAAAAAAAGAGAAACAAAGGGTCTTTGTAATGACCTTCTTATCAATTGTGCATGATTCTCGTGGCTTAGTATGTGCCGATGGGACCCAAATTCACCATGGCAGCAAGACCTGCTGAAGAAGTTGACAAAATGAGAGTGCCAGGGCCCGGCACCTACGAAGCGGGAGACCTGGACAAGTGCCGGACTAGCCTGCCAGCTTTCACTATGGCACCAAAGACCACCTTACCCCAAGACCACACGATAAAGCCAGCACCGAACGCGTACTCGCCCGAAAAATGTTTGACGGTAGGTATCAGCGAAAGGAGAGGGTGAAGAAATAGAGTGAGAGACAGACCCGCAGGTAAGAAACGAGTCGTGAATAAACTTCTACGGAAGCTAGTCCTGTTTCAGTTGTTAAGAAGTAGACGGAGTTGCTGAAGAAAATAAAGACTAATCAGTGTAGGTGAAGACCTCGTTAACTTTGGCTGAAGATTTTGGACTAGCTAAAATCCATTATTTTTTTTATCTTTATGTTAGGACGCCACCCAAGTGAAGGGACCCATTCGTGAGCTGAATCTTATATAAAAATATTCTTGATATCTTATTAAAAAAAGTACATTTTAAATTAGGAGACTAACTTTCGTGAGTTATATACTGGGAGGTGTTGTGTCTCTTTAGACAAAGGGTTGAACGAACAAATTTCATACCTAACAATTGCTTTAACATTAATAAAATTGTTTTTTTATTAACCAGCCCCCTCAATGACAGCTTTGCAGAAAGCAACTTGTTCCCTAATCATTTTGGTGATTTAACATTGCAAATAACTTGTGTACATATTCTGTATATATCAGCTGTTGTAGAGAAGAAAACATGATTCGCTTTTGTTGGGAAAGCTATGACTCATTATAACTTAAAACGTGATCTCATTTTAAGAATAGAACTCCTTTTATAAAGTTTTCCTTCACTACCCGAATTTGGAACTTGCATATCATAATCGGTATTTTGAGTTCTGTTACTTCTCTCAAATGAACACCGCAATATTCCCTGGAAGCTTGAATTTCAAGTCAGTGACCCCTTTGGTAGCTTTTTCCATATGAACAGGGTTTCATTTTCTGAATCATAATAATTAACAATAATAATAATAATAGGTCATCTCATTCTCACGAAGCTAAAAGGTCTTGCCTTATTTTCACAGACAGAGAGGGCTACTACCCCAATGTTCAGCTTTGGCATCAAACACTCGCTGTACCTGGGAAAGCTCCGAGACCAATAGGCTGGTGGTCCCTCCCGTGGCCCCCCAACCCCGAATACCCAGATTCCATCCACTCCTAAGGACCCCATCTGCATGACATCGTCTTGACAGCTACCAGTACCACGCTGATACATTTACAAAGCATCTGTGATTCCATAGTCAGTCACTTTACTTGATGATTGCCTACTCCCTACTGAGTCCAACTAATGTTAAAATGTATGATCTAAGATATTCGTAACACGATAGAAAAGGATTTTTTTAAAGCATTCTGTTAATGCTGTATGTATAAGTAGCAGACCTTCCATTTGTCTTTCCGACATTCCAAAAGGATCCTCTAGAAATTTGGACTCTTAAGGAGATCATCCATTTCTGTAGAAAATAAAAGAATTTCCGCATCGGTAAGCAACACATTGGTTATGTAAGCGCCATCATATCAAACTCGTAAAGACATCCACAAATTCCTTGAGGATTGTGTGCTCATCTCTTCACTCCTTGTAAATATTATAGTTCCAATACAGTTGACACCATCAAGTAAACATTCATTCAAGGATTAGAAATCTGGTAGAATGTGATTTCAACCCCATCGTTTGAAGGAACGTGCAAAGAAGAATGTCCGAATAAAGGGTAGCTGACTGTATTTATAGCTATATAATTCTGTTTGCAAAGAACAGTGGTGAAAGGCATTTTTTGGTGAACAGAAACAACTGAAGGATATTCAGTTTTCTGACTTTTTTTCCTGAAAACTTAGCATTCCAAAATATATGTTATTTTTATTCATCTTGAAATATATCAAATAGAATCATGTGGTTTTAAGCATATTTATGAATTTATCTTGTTCCTTCACTTAGGGTAATCCAGTAAGTAGCCTGATACTTGAGTTACTAGCATGTTGAAGGCATTTTCCAAAGCTTTCTTTTCATATCCGCCCACTCAATTCAGATAAATGCCATACTAGACCACAGTCACCTTTACGATATAAATAAAAAATCCCAAATTTTTATGCAACTAAATTATCCAAAAACTTTCTTTGACACTCAAGAGACAATACAAGCCATCCGTGGAATGTTTTATGAAAACATTCGTTATTAAATTATACAATTTCAACGTTCATTAGGATGGCAGAAACGTTTCAAGTTTCAGTCGTAAAGCGCCACAGACATCTTTAACCAATAAGGCTGACATGCCTCAAGTGGCTTCTCGCTATATATATATATATATATATATTATATATATTATATATATATATATATATATAGATATATATATATATATATATATATATAATGGTAACCCCCTCTGTCTGTCTGTGTACCTTTACCTCATTCTCTTCTTCTATCTAACTGTATTCCTGTTTGTCAATCTGCCTGTCTTATCATTACTTGAAAGAATATATCAAACCCAAACGCTCCTTGTTTTAGTTGGCTTCTCTTTCTCACAAATCTTAAGCTGCCGAAGAGAGTTGTCGTAAATTGCTGGAATAAAGCAGCTATAAGCCACAGAGTGTTGTATTAGCTTGAGTTTTATGTAGCTATAGCAAGTAAAATCAGTTAATGTAGTACAGGGACTTCGGTAGAGGTTCTCATCACATCTCTTGTGAGTTGTGACCAAAGCTGCCTCTGTCTGGACAAGAACTGCCCAGATACAGAATCTGCTGGCGATAGACCAAGCCTCTGCTCTTACTAGACCTACGAGAAACTAGAGACCAGAAAACGCCCATCCGCTTCCGTCACCAGTGAGACGAATGACACTGTAGAGTTCTAATGCCTTGCTCATACAGAAGCTTACTGGTTTACATTAATGAGACCTATGAATTTCATAACGTCTCTGAACGTAGCCAAGAATTTCTGCACGATGAAATACTTGTTAATGTATTCGATACAGAATATCTATATATTATATATAGTCATATCCACAAATGCAATTTGCCCCAAAGGCTAGTTCCTTTTATCAGAATCGAAGTCTAGACAACTTAGCTGACTCAAACCTACACACTGCCACTTAGCGATGAACGTACACTAACAAACTTCCCCTTCTTTGTTTGTTTGCAAAGGGACACGGGAGTTGTAGGTTGCTATCTTCGAAGATAAATAGTTTCTCCTTTTTATGTCTTCTAATAATCCAACAGCAATTCAAGCTATTGCTCCACAGGGTGTATGTCTAAATCACGACATTTCCAGATTCTCTCTCTCTCTCAGTCTAACGTAGAAGAAAATGAAAGGTCTTTTAACACTGTCATAAGCAATTATTTAAAGGTATCGATAGATGAGATAAGCTATCAGACCGTCTCATCTTTTAAGAAGAAGGAAACTTTTAAAATAAAGGCTGGGTGTTGTTAAGTAAGAAAACTTCAGTGAACGAATGATAAGACGGTCTCTCGTACTCTCTTCATTTCTTTCCGTGTGCCTCACGTGAAATGACTAACATGTATGTGATTAGTAAGCGAGATGCTTATGTGGTTTACTGACTCTCTCTCTCTCTCTTCCTTTTATTTGCTCCTAAATCTACTGTGTTGCTTTGGTAAACATGTGCCATTGGTCTAATATCTCTCTCTCTCTCTCTTTTCCTTTGTTTCTTCGTCTTTCCCATCATTACGAACTTTATTTAAATTTTCTTGTAAACATGAGCTTCATTCACATCACTCTGCATTGCGGAAGATCATCAATAAAGCTATTTTGATCTACCCTGCGTTTTTATTCACTCCACCAAAATAGATTACTGAGCAGACAGACTTGATTGGAATCGTATTAGACATGGCCTCTGAAAACTGATATGAACACTCTTACTGCTTCTCGGCCTCTGTTCTCTGAGCTGTATATTCTTGAGATGAAGTAGCATTATTAAGTAGGAAGAAACTGGAGTGAACAGATGCAGAGTAAAAAGTAGATGTAAATAGTAGAGCCATAAAGTAGAAATCAGTGCAGCTGATGGTCTAAGAAGGGATACTGCAACAAACATATAGAAACCTGCCTATAAGCTCTCTAAAGGCTTAAAGGGTACTACAGTCCATCCAAAGGCAACCTCTTGCACGGCAGGGTGTTGTCAGAGCGCGTTGTCATTCTCCAGTCCTGATCTCTATACCAAGATCTCTTGACCGAGGCTAGACGGGCGTCAGTGACGTCATATTTTGTCACCGTTCACGAGTGTTAGACCTTTTTATCTAGAACTTGCTCTATACCAGGAGAGACTCATCGGTCTTATTAGAAGACTTGATTGAAAGAATCTCCATGGAAACTCCTTGTGCAGAGGATGAGTCCAAAAGCAGAGGGAGAAGGATAATGATTTGGTAACTCAGGGTCATGCGCAATCACTTCTAAGAGTCCAGTGGTTCTTAACCTTTTTTTGGCAGTGACCCAAAATCTTGTCCAAATTAACACTGGCGACTCATGCCCTCATAAACATTTTTTATATATATTTATGCTTATGAAAACGTGTTACAAAAACAAAAATTACATGCAGAGATTTTTATTAATGCAGGTAGCACATCTCCATAATGCTCTGCTTAGATATTAATGAATCATGCATCATGTGAGTTAAATGCACTAGAGAAAATGCAATACAGGATCCTCCGAGGAATGCATGAACAACCTAAGGGCACACCGTATTGGGGAATTATAGCGGAGTCCGGCATATGGCCAGTAGCCTATAAAATGGAACATAAGAAAATAATGCTTTTCCACAACAAATTCGGAGGAGAAAAGATTAATCAAAGAAATAGTAGAAGATCAATTAAGAGTCCCCTATGGGCTATGCTGGAAAAAAAGCGTGGTGAAACATATGTACCAAATATGATATAGAAATTAATGGAATGAGAGAATATGCCAAAAAAGCACTGAAAAAGGAAATAAAGATAAGAATGAATCAAGATACCCAAGAGACTTTGGAAGAAACGAGGAAAGAAATGAAGAAGCTGCGGTTCATAGATAACTTCGAGGAAAACAAGTACATAAGGGAACTGGAAACAGGACGCCTCTCTCATAATGAAAGCCAGACTGAATATGTTGAACTTAATGGCTAACTTCCAGGAGAAATTTAAGGACGAAGTCTTTGAAATATGCAGAGTGGAGGAGGACACCAACGAACATTTATTCGTGTGTAATCAATACAAAAAAAAAAGAAAAAAAAAAAAAACGAAGATCAGGACACAAATTTAGGGACAATGAAATACCCTAACAGAAAACTGGGGGAATATACAAGGATGGCCCTCAAAATTAAGAATGTTCTTAACCTGCAAAGCGATGGATGTCAAAGCTAAGTAGCACGGCTCAGCCTCATTTGTAAAGAAAAAAAATGAAAAGGGGTTGGGTAAAAAGGAAAGTAGAAATATTGTTTTATTATTTAATTTTGAAACATCTGTCATTTATTCGGGGTTACTATTGTTGCAGGAAAGGGGTAATACACGTGAATTAAATAAACATTTGAAGTCACATAAGGTAAAGTTAAACTAAATAATCGGTTAAGTAAACAAGGGAATAAAGCTTTGCACCTTAACAGTGTAGTGTGCCCGCAACTGTTTGTGGAGTGAGCGCTTAGGAACCAGGAACCATATCTGTGTGACGCGTTGGCCCTAACAAAGCATATGCTGGTGATAGAAGGTGAGAGTTATGCAGAAGAAATGAATTCACTGTTGTAATTGGAAGGCCGCACAGACTAGTGACGCCCTACCCAAAAAGTGGCCCGTTAGTTTGGTAAGTTAGTGAATGACTAAAGAATCCTGTTTTGGATATTCGCACTGCTCGTTCCCACCAACCGAGGCGAAGAAATGCAGCTATTGGCTGTCCGTTTTGAGGGTCAAAAGCAGATGAGAACCAGATAGATAGACAGATGAATCAATACTGCACATAGCCCTATAAATGTGTAGTACACCATACCGTCAAAAATGACGGCGTTATACTAATGGAGGGTCAAGAGATTAAATCCCTACTTAAATAAGGTCGTTACAGCATAAATAAAAATGAATGCTTAAGAGATGATCGACTCAAAGTGGCTAAAAAAAAATTAGCCATACCATGTTGCCAACTAAGGTTATTCTTTCGGTGTGAAACAACAAAGATACCTTAGTCCGAGCTCCTTGACGGTACGCACCGTCTCTAGGTTTGGGTCGTAGTACATTCCTTTTGGCAGGGGTAAAGGAATGCCTACGTAAATGGGACTGATAAGGATTAAAAAAAAAAAAAACTGGGCTGAAGGTGAACTTACGATAATTAAATTTCCAAAACCGAACTTTTTTTTAAGTGAGAAAAGAACATGAACGAAAAATTTCACCTTTTAAGGAAGGATGCTTATAGCAATCAGGATATAAAGACACGATGGGAGAATCCCAAAGCCTAAAACTGGCAATTTTTTACGATAATATTAGAGCAGTACAATATATATATATATATATATATATATAATATATATATAGATATATTATAATATCTATATATATTATTATATAATATATATATATAATATGATTATATATATATATATATATATATATATAAATTTGGCGTTACATATTTATGAAGTAAATGTGTTATTATAGCAGAGTTTTATCACTATTCGAAGATGTTTTGAAACAAACTTAAAAAAAAAATCCTTAGAAGTAAGGATGGTTAATATATCCGCTTAAAATTCCATTGGTATTGCGAGTATTATTCTTGCTTTAATATATTCCCTTGCAGTATGACAAGAACACGGCATTGTCACCGAGGGAATCCAATTAGAATACGGGCGTTTCCTTTCTTTGATATAGTTATCCATCAAATCTGCAATGTGGTTCATACTCTCGTGATATAATTTCTCCCGTTTTCTATAGTCATCTTATAAGATACCTAAACAAACGTTTTAAATTTTCTTCTCTACTTTTTGCGTGGGAAAACGTGGGCAATTTTCTTCTACCTCTCCAAGTGATACCTATAAATTTATAGGACGCTTTTTCATTTTTCTCTTCCTTTCGCATTATTGCCCTAGAGAATGGAAAAGGCCTATCTAATCTTTTGCTCTCAAGAACTGACGCAGTTTCTGACACGTGAAAATAAGGGAAGATAAAATTTATTCTCTTAATTTAAAAAAATTGCAACTTAGAAGAAACTGCTAGCTGCACAAGATTTCTCAGATATGTTACCTAATTGCGTCTTTCGTCTGAACTCTCTCTCTCTCATATATAATATATATATATATATATATATATATATATATTATATAATATCTATATATATATATATATATGCATGCTTAAAAAATCACAGTAGATGCACGCGACTTCATTAAATAAGCGAATACCACAGGAAAATGATAGTCAGAAATCCAAGCGCTTTCGTCTTTACTAAGGCATTGTCAAGGAACGAATGAAATACAATAGGAGAGAAAGTTATCAGGTAAACAGGATAAAAAATACCAGTTGGTTAATTGTCAAAAGGGTAAAAGTTAAGAAGATAATCCAGGATTATCGGATATCACACGGTCACAAACCAAAACAGATTTAACTCTAACAGAAAATACAAATTATCCGTACAATTCAAAACGTGTAAAAACTGAATATTTTAATTTTGTTGCTTATATTTATCTGCAATTTTTTTCATTATGAGGGCATAAAGGTTAAATAAACCAAGACTTAAATTTAGAACATTTCCATTATCTGACTTGATGAAACAAGATGAAATTCCTTGCAAAAAATGTGATAAAGTCTATTACGAACAAACCGGTAAGTCCCTTTCACAACGTCTCAAATAGCACCAATATTCTGTGAGAACTGGGCAAATATCGAATGCATTATTCGTACATATGAGAGATTTAGATCATCCTATTAAGTGGAGTCAAGCAAGAGCCTTAATCCCATGTAATGACAGTTAAAAGGAATATCATTGAATCTTGTTTCATCAAGTCAAATAATGGAAATGTTCTAAATTTAAGTCTTGGTTTAGTCAAACTTGATGCCTCATAATGAAAAAAGTTGTAGATAAATATAAGCAACATAATTAAAATATTCAGTTTTTACATGTTTTGAATTGTACGGATAATTTGTATTTTCTGTTAGGGTTAAATCTATGTTTTGGTTTGTGACCGTGTGATATCCGATAATCCTGGATTATCTTCTTAACTTTTACCTTTTTGACAATTAACCATCTGGTATTTTTGATCTGTTGTTTACCTGATAACTTTTTCTCCAATTGTATTTCATTCGTTCCTTGACAATGTCTTAGTAAAGACGAAAGCGCTTGGATTTCTAACTATCATTTTCCTGTGGTATTCGCTTACACACACACGCACGCACGCACACACACACACACACACACACATATATACATATATATATATATATAGATATATATAGATATAATAGATATATGATATATATATATATATATATGAGTATATGTACTAAGCAGTATATGCTTGAAATCACCAGAACCGCGCAACGTGTGAAGGGCATATTATGCAAATTTTGTGCACTCAGCCAATTATAGAACACCTGTGTTTTCTTCGTGAATATCGGTGTGAACAAGTGATTCCCAGATCAGATGGCAATGAAAATGTATCAACTTCAAGCAAACTGAAAATTCAAATTCATTTGATGAACTTACAAGAAAAAGTAGGCATTTTAAGTTCTCAGTAACCAGCTGGAAGGATAGATATGCTAAGCGTGATATACTTTGGCATGTTACCTACGCGTCACGTACCTACTCCGAGGTGTTGGTATTAAACACCGTGTGGTAAATGTAAAGTAGACGGCTGCACGGAGATATCGTTTATCAATCTAATCTGTCGACCATTCATTATAGAAATGGGTGTATTATATTTTCATCCCCGAGGGTCTAGTACTAAACACAGCGTCCCAAATTATTTCCGTCATGTTTATTAGTAATAACACCCCGGAGTAGGTGACATGTAGATAACAAGCCAAAGTAAAACCTAGATCTGCTAAGGGTAACACTATTGCTATGAACAAATGAAAGGAAAAGGTTTATCACGATCTTAAATAAAACACAAAATGAATATACTCAGCAAAGAAGTCCACGTGGGTGGAAATACGACTTACGCCTAAGCCTATAGTGTGGAAATGCCTGAAGGTCTCCGCAATTCTGGAAAGGATACTGAACATTGCCAGTGAAGATGCAAACTTAGTTGTGGGATCTGCAGAAATATGAAAGAAAAACCATGCACTCCATGTTCAGCCCCACCACGCACCCTGACCACGCAACAACTCCCCCCCCCCCCCCCCCCCACCTCAAGAATAAAATTTTCGTTAGCCAGAAGTCAATTGAAAAGTTATAAAAATATATAAAAGACGAACGCTGACAAATCTGGTGCACTGGTAATCTTGAATAAAAGTAATATAAAAGCAAATTAGTAATCTTCAGTCATTTTTATTTTATTCAAGGTTAAAGTTAGCCACGATCGAGCGTCTGGCAACAATATAGGCCAGGCCACCACTGGGCTGTGGTTAGTTTCATGGGCCGCGGTTCATACATCATCATTTACCGAGCCCATCGAAAGATAGATCTATTTTCGGTGCCCTTGATTATACGCTGTACAGAAACTCGACTGAGTCGAAGAAACTTCGGAGCATTTTTTTTTTTTTAAACATATATTTTTTTTTTTTTAAACATCTCGGGCTTGACAGACTCCCGGTTTCTATCCATACCTTAGCTCTGTTTATGCGAAGAGACTAAGTAAATTACGTAATGGCAAACTATCAGAGGACCCTTTAGTGGTGGGGGGGGGGGGGGGGGCCATTGGTGGGCCGGTTGGTTGTGAAGAAGAAACAATGTAACGATCTCGTAAACAAGAAAAGATATATCATATAGTATTAGTAAACAATATTTTCATGTCTCGATGATGTGAAGTATATAAACTTCCTAAGATAAACTATATTAATCGTTTCTCTAGAACTTGAAGCAATACAGATCATTCCAGGGCAATAAAGAATTCTCGTCACACTAATGTAAGAACCATTACCATTCCAGAAATGAAAAATCAGAACATGTAGCAAAATGCAAGGGGGTATAATCTGAGGTTTAAAACCATGGGTTTTATACATAATCTGAGGTTTAAAACCATTTGTTTTATACATAATCTGAGGTCTAAATTAAGCCATGGGTTTTATACATAATCTGAGATTTAAAACCATGGGTTTTATACATAATCTGAGGTTTAAAACCATTTGTTTTATACATAATCTGAGGTCAAAAGCCATGGGTTTTATACATAATCTGAGGTTTAAAACCTATACTAATCTGAGGTTTAAAACCATGGGTTTTATACATACATGGGTTATGCTTGGTGGTGGTCCATGGACAAGTATCCTGTATGAAAAATGGGTAACGACCAGAAAAAGTTTGGGAATCAGTAAATTATTTTTTCAGACTGAGAAACAATACGCGTTGTGGCTTAGAATTGGAATGAGCCGGCCTTGCGCCAGACGCACAGATGCAGACTGAATTAATGTGTTAGGACGAATATGTTGGGTTATGAAACGTTGCTTCTCCAGAAGTCTAACGTGTCGCTACTTAAAACAATTGCAAAATATCGCTTGTCAGACATGTCCGCGGTCGATAGCTGCGTTGACTTGCTAGTGACAAAGCAAGAGTGAGCAAATAGAGAGAGAGAGAGAGAGAGAGAGAAGAGAAGAGAAGAGGAGACGAGAGAGAGAGAGAGAGAGAAGAGAGAGAGAGAGAGAGAATTCAATTATAATAATAACAATAATGAATCTATCTTTGTACAAAATTGCTTGACTCGCCCGGTAAGGTTAAACAAGTAGTTTATAAGCCTAATTTGACTCACTTCGACCTGTGTTTTTTTTTTAAGTAACGATAACATCGAGCATACTGCATAGGGTTGGCAACCAAATGATAACAGTAACACCAGCGTTGCTATGGGGGGCCAGGGGATGGGGGGAGGGGGCTGTACACCACTGAACAGTATAACCATGAAACACCCTTCCCTAGTCTCATCATGTCTTAAGTCGTCTCTTGCTTCACATTTTCAGCCGAATTCTTAACATTTCTGTCGGTAAAATCTTCTTAGAAAGTGACAGAAACGGGAAATGAACCGTCCACTTTTTTTTAATAATGATTATTTGTATATTTTCCTTTCATAATAGATGCATGCCTGCCATAGGCCTATACCCCAATCCCGAAACCGGCTTTGATAGTTTTTACGATCGAAATTGTTGAGGATGCAGTATATAAGTATACGTATGAAATGCAAAAATTATAAGTAAATAAAAAGATTTTTTATTCAAAGCAAAAATATGAAGAAGACACTGTGCTATAACTGTTTCAGTGCAAACTAACCTGAAAATTTAGCATTTGGTTCAAGTGACCCTACGACACTGCCGGAAGCTGTTGTCATTGGCCATTTTCCGTCTTCCTTTTATTCCTGAGGACTCGGATGAAAGTAGGCTACGCTGACGATGAGATAACTCCATCCATCGTCGGGAAAAATATTTCTAGTTGCGTAATATATATATAAGAATAGAAAATAAAAAAAAGAGCGTACTATGGCGGCCAGCTCGAACACCACCACCACCATCGTCTTGAAGCCGGAACATTGAATTTGATTTTCTATCACGGTTTCACTAAAGATCTCTAAACATTCGACGACTGCGCTTAAATTATAGTCGATACCTTTGATTTCCGAATGAAAGTCAAAGATGAAATGTAACTCACGTCGAGTGACTTAAAACCGCGCCGTTTTCCCGCCAGGTACCGAACCAGCCAATGAGGTTCCGAGATGGCGTCTCCTCCTATTGGTCGGCGGACCGAGACGTTACGACTATGTCTACTCATTATTAATTTCCACAATTTTCTTACTTTTCAGCATTTTGCTAGTAATTCATGAAATTAGACATTTTTAAATAAATATAAAACTATAAAAACGCAGCCAATTGCGATAAAACATTTTAAAAAGGTTTAAAAATACTCTTCCGAGCATTCTGCCATTTCCAGTGGAGACCAACCTAACGATATTTAGAGAAGGACGATTGTTTTGTTATTGAACAAACAGTGGTATCAAAAAATCTTATTGGTGAGTATAATACCGTCGTATGGTTCCCTCGATTCGCCTGACACTCGTTCGGCGGGTACGACGAAGGCGAAATAGTCTTGGCAGTAGCCGGGAATGAAGGGAGGAAGAGAGCAAGGGCGAAGAGACGTAGGTTATGGCGTCCTGTTGTGGTAGCTGCTTATTACCACGCCATAATCACTTGTTTCGTATCGTTTACTATTTTTAATCCCGCCTCTAGTTGCGTGTGTCGGGTGTCGTGTTTGAACGCTCCTGCCATCGCGTAAGCTCTTCCGGCACTTAATGAGCGCCAGGGAGCCTTTTCCTCGTGTTATTGTGCCCTTCTAGTTCCATTGTTTTAATTTTTCAGCAGATTAGGTACCTACGTAGGCCTACGTAGGTCCGACCACCTTGCCCTGGTCTGGGCTCCCGAAGCGGTAACTTTACCTTGATCTGACGAAGGATGGGTAACCGAAGGGTATATTGAGTAATTTAGGTTGGGCTAATAATGGCTAAAGGTTTCGTCAGATACCCATTTAATTTTGTCGCCTCGTCTAGTTCTAGAGTTAGGCCAGACTTAGCTAGCCCCTCTGCCTAAGGTTCCACCTTGCGCCTACGGTGCTCCATCTTTTGTGTTCTAGCATACAGGCCAGTGTCGCTGTTTTATTGAATTTCTACATAGATTTGCTCTGCATGAATTTAGGCTTTTAAGTTAGCCTACTTGTTCCCCTGTGTAGGCTATCCGAACCCAGTCATTAGGCTACGTCTTTGCTGTTGTACATTCTGTACTTAGCCAAGCCTACAGATAACATATGCCATGTTATTACTGGCTTTTCAATGTGCACTTTATGTGCTAATTTATCATAGGTTAACATAGCTTATTCATAGAAGCCAGTGTAGGTTACCCATGTCTGCCAGTGGTGTTCATATGAAGAAAATGAGAAAAGCTCTTGCAGATGCAGTATTCATGTCTGTTAAAAAGTTGTTTATTTTGAATTAGCTTGGACTTTACGAAGTTAGGTTATTCCCTTTTGAGGTTGTTTTCTTCTTGGAGAGTTTTATTCACTTTGTCTCTTCCATTGTTGTTCTGTAAAGTTCACTTTAGCCTAGCTGCTTGGCTTATGATGCCTGATTCCGGAATCTTCCTCCCATATGGACAAGCACTTTTAAATAGTAAAGACGACTTGTAACAATGTAAATTTTATTTCGGACAACCTGGATGTTTGCTGTAAAAAAGAATGGTTGAACAGAAAGGATATGTTAGGTATGTCCTAGAAAATTTTTGGGATCATTCCCTTTCAAGGATTTAGCTGTTATTAATTGGAACAAGTCATCTCTACTATTCCAAAGTTGGTGTACATAGGAGAGGACCATTCTGCATTTGGCCATTGTAAGCCAAACAGCTAACTTGAACTTATCAGAAAGGCATTGGTAGGCAGTTATCATGGACAAAACTAATGATGCTTTAATCAAAATGATATTCGAGCCAGCCTGATTGCACAATAAGTTAACCATTCCAAAAAAAATTATATATATATATATAAAGGTTTTTGCTACAGAGGAAAAAAATGAAAGGCGAGAGACCTTTATTTATACATAGCATCACGTTTTATATATTTTGTGATTAAGTTATTCATATATATATATATACACACACTAGTGCCAGGGCTTAGAACCATAATCCATCTCCTGTCAAGAGCAGCACACACACAAAGTATCCCTGAAGGAAAAGAATCTGAGGAGAATACCTTCATGAAACCAAACTGGTTTATGGTTAATCTAAACACCTCATTTTCCAGCAAGATGAGGATAAATGCTCTTTTGCCTAAATATGTGGCATATTCATATTTATTTGTTTCTTGTATGGACCTTTTAAAGAAAAGTAGGCTAGTAAGCGGTTAGTAAGTTGCATAACTGTTTTGAAGAAATCAAAAAAAATGTGAACTGGGTTGATTTGGGAGGCTTCTTACAGGGATACATTATAAAATAACCTTATCTAACCTTTGGCCCCACATCCTACCTAGCTTAGTAGTAAGCACACATTTTGGCTAATGGCTTTGTGATTTTGACAGTGTAGGAAAGGTAATGAATATCCTGCAAGTAAAGGTTAGGATGTGCAATTACGGTTTCATGAAAATATATTTTTCTTTGTAATAACTCATTTTGATCCATTTCAGTATTTCCTGTTTTGTGTATCCAGTAAATATTGAAATATATTTATGAATTAACATCATTTAAGCTATAACAGTAATATTTTATTAAACTTGGCACAGAGCAATAGGATGATGTCACTGTTTTGTAATTAGGCTAATGTTTCAGAAAAATGAAGAACTTTTAGAGCTTTTGCAATAATCTGTTTCATGACATGAAATGTATAATGGTTATTGCCACTTACTGATAGGTTCAGCAACATTGCTAAATCAGCTAGGCTACTCTTATTCAGAAACCGAAGGCCAGGCCAAGCTGGGCTAGCTTAGTTCTAAGTTGAGCACCAACCAATAGTCATAGCAAAGTGGTTAGAAGTACTATCGACAAGAAAAGTGAAGATAGTTTTCATTAGCTTTAATTCATCAAATTTTCCATTTATTTTTATTGAAGACATAATCTAGCCAAATTTACTCTAGAATATGAAAATACATTGCAAATTATATCGTACAAGGTAAAACTGCAAAACAAAACCGTTCAGATACTTAAAAACATGATATATTTCCGAAGTAATTGGAATTCCTCAGATGGATTTGTTCATAGAGGTCTGGTAGATAGAATGTGAATTTCTGACTGTAGTACTATGTATCACAACAACAATATATATACTTGTTTTCCTTCATGAACAGGAATATTATTGTATCATTGTAAGTGGTGAATATAATTATTTTAGTTTCTACAAATTTATGTTCGTATTCCAAAGTGTAAAGTTAGCTGATGTCAATGGCAGTCAGTGTTGCAACGGCTAAGGTAGGTTGAGCAAATCTAGTTGCATCCGCAAGAGCTTTTTATATGATGTGAGGAGGAGCTCTAGAACATAGAGCGGGAAAGAGCAAGTCACTGGATACTGGCTTACGTTCTGGATTTCACACTTTGATTACTTTGACGTTGACATGGATCGAACACTAGTTGCTATTTACAAAGCTACTGTCTTTAAAAATGAATATTTTATCAAGGTTAAAGTAGCATGTCAGCTCAAAGGTTTTCTGGCTAAGCTCCCATTACAAAGCAGTTCGTTGTTATCCTACACTACTGCATTACCTATATGCGAGGTTGAAAGATCTCTAAACACATGAGTATTTTTTGCACGATTTAAAACTTTGTCTGTGCAATACATATTGAGTTATTTGTGGTAATGAATATTTTTACTTACAGCTTTTTTTATGATTGATTTGTGGATGAAAACCGATTTCCAAAAGTACAGACTATATCAAGAGAGCAATATAATGACCGCAGCCTGTTTTAAATTTTCCATGTCTTTTTACAATCTTGAATGTTACACCAACTGTCGAATGAAATCAAGATTAGGGTATGAATTTCTTAGAGAGTGAACTTGAATACTATGGTCCTTCAAATTTTATCTAGCATAGTGTAGCATGATCTTGGCAGCCATATAACACTTTTCCAGGTATCTGTGTACTCTCTCTCTCTCTCTCTCTCTCTCTCTCTCTCTCTCTCTCTCTCTCTCTCCACTTTTGAAACATTTGAAAAAATATTATAACTTGATCTCTCAAAGTAAATACGTATAATGAATTAAGTATCTTTATTGATTCTCTATCGATAGGCCTATGCTCTCTCCTCTCCTCCTCGTCTCTCTGCCTCTCCTCCTCGGTCCCTCGCCCGGCCTCATCTCATCTCTCCCCTCCGGTCTCTCCCTCCACTCCGCTCCATCTCTTCCTCTCTCTCTCTCTCTCTCTCTCTCTCTCTTCTCTCTCTCTCTCATCATAATATTTCGTTCTTTACTGTATTGTTACAATTTCCACAAGTACTGCCCAAATTTTAAGAAATTTTTTCTAATTTTTTAAGATCCGACTTCAATTACGCATGAATTTTGTGTCAGTTTAGTGTCAAGCATTACTTATAAGTAAGGTTTCACAGTAGGTTTTTAAAAAGGATGATCGATATGCTACTCTGAACTGATGTTATCAAACCAACATTAACGAATACTAATAATAGAGCCTGTTACTACATTCAAGTATAAGTGATTAAATGATTATAGGACTTCTACAGAATCTTTATTGTGTAAAGTTAATGGAAATCTAGAAAGCAACAAACGTTATGATTTTGAAGCTCCGCCCCCTTTCTATAGTTTCCAGGTGTCCAAAGATTTAAGAAAACTGTATCTTCACTTTTCTTGTCAATTGTACATGGTCATGTAATTTATCTTGTAAACTTGGTGATTAAATCAAACCAAAAGTCAACTTCATAACATACCCAGATTGCCAGTAATGCAAAAGCCCTGTGAAATTCTGCCACTTCAAGTTTTTCTCATGCTTTATGTGTCACAAATCTCCACTCATCCCCAGTTTTTCATCTCATGGTTCTCATCCAAGTATACTAGCCCTGGGTCTTCCAACTCTGATTTTTACAGGAGCCCAGCTGACTGTTGCATAATATTTTTCAGGGGTTGTGTGAGGACATGTCCAGTTTGTTTCCATATCCCATTCATCATATTGTCTACATTGTGTACTTTTGTAATTTCCCTTAAGATATCATTTTTAACTCTATCCTGCCATCTGACTTGTTCGTGGGCCGACAATTCCGTGCAGGACAATTCAGCTTAGAGAGAATTTAGCGCATGACGATTCAGCGCAGAGAAAATTTGGTGAAATAAAGCTAAAGCATGGAAAATTAAGAAAACTGTGATCAAATTAGTTTTTATTTGTAAAATATTTTTGAAATTCAAAAAATTAAATATGATATTTATTAAAATTAGATATTGAAAATTATATTAATTTATTTCTGATTTGGCGACAGAAAAAAAAAAATAACTACTTGCAGTTAAAAATATTGGTAAGAATCTAAGATTGTTTACACTTTCAACCATCGAACAATTGACGGTTGTTATTTATGCTATAACAACAAGCGAATAATAGTTACTGGTATTCTTCTAAACTCAGACTGGATATATTTCTTTTTCTGGAGCATAGTTTTTACAAACATTCACTGAGCTAAAAAAAAAATAATAAAAAAAAAGCACCATGGAGAGGATTTTATCAGAGAAAGGACGTGATCACATTCTATTAAATGGATTTTGCTGTCGTTTAGATAGAAAATTTCGTAATGAAAAGGGGTCATGACATTGTACACAAGACACATGCAGAGGTCGAATTGATGTTGATGGAAGTTCATGGGAATAAGTTATGACGCATACTCGTGTGGAGTTTTTTAAATTGGAGCAAGACAATGCAGAGAAAAGGATACTGAATCAGAGCTGGACACGACGATTCCAGAAAAAAAGCAAATTATCAGAGAACAGCTAATACAATAAAAACGGCAGTTAGTAAATATGGGAATCGAGCAAACAAATTGGAATACTACTTACAAAATATAAGCTACCTCATGAATTGCAGAGATAAATTAGTATGAATATTTTTGTACGGGAATATTTTATAGTATGTCATTTCAATAAATATTTTTATCTACTTTTTAAAATTTAATATGTTACAAATAAAAAATTAATTTGATGACTGTTTTCTTCGTTTTCCATGTTTTTATTTTATTTTGCAAAGTGTCTTTGTGCTGAATAGCCCTTGCCCTGAATCGTCATGCGCAGAATTGTCTCTAAGCTGAATTGTCCTGTGCGGAATTGTCGGTGCTCTGACTTGTTAGAACTGTTCTTGTTAAAGCTTATTTCTCAGGATTCAAATCAGTGTAGTAGTGATACAAGTCAACCCAGTTGCAGGTTGCTATAATAAAATGGTATTAAATGGATAGAAAGGTTTCTGTCATGGCTTGTGCTTTTGGATTGAGTTGAACTAAACAAGTACTAGTGTTATAGTGTTGCATATTCATATCCTTTTGTGTGTTAAATGTGTTATTAGCTGTAGAGTATATAAATTTTTTCTGGAGATGAGAATTGGTATTTTCAATTTTTTTTCAGATTTAAAGGTGCATGGAATTGCTGGAGACTATCAAAACCTTTTAAAGAATTTTTGAAGCATATAGTAAGTTATAACAGGTAAGTATCATGGAGATGTTATGAAGCTGTTATGGCAAAACACAAAGTTCCAAGTCTAGACTAGGGCGGGGTTGTGTGGTTCGTTCATAAATAGTAGATGAAAGACTTACTGAAATTCCAGATTTAAAAACTAAGTGTTGCATTTTAATAGCAAAAGTAATTTACCATTCAGATCACCTTTTACTCTTAACAGACAATGTAATGCATTGATATTTGAAAAGGAACTAAGCTGTGTGACCTAGGTCTTTTAGGTTAGGTGTATGTATGTGACTATTACGTATAATGGTTTGTTCATGAAACTTACCTGTCAGATATATATATAGCTGTATTTTCCGAAGTCCGACAGAAATTAAAAAACTTACGACACACGTAGTGGGAGTCAGGTGGTTAGTACCCATTCCCGCCGCTGGGAGGCGGGTATCAGGAATCATTCCCATTTTCTATTCATAATTTTTCTGTCGCCGGTGTTGTAAACACAGTTTTCAGCACCTCCGTCTTGAATTTAGGAAACTTGGCTACTATAAGTACCCCTTTTTGATTTTTTGGTATCTTGACTTTTGGATCGGTGGCTAGGCACACGTTAATTGTGGATTTGATTGATTTTGGCTTGATTTCTCTTTAAAATAAGATGTCTGGTTCTAGTTCGGCTAGCGCCAGGTTTTGTACCAAGAGTGATTGTCGAGGTAGCTACTGAAAGCTCAGTAGACCCTCATACTTTGTGTAAGAGTTGCAGAGAGCATGATTGTATGTATGAAAGTCGCTGCAAGGAATGTGAGTGTCTTTCTGATTCTGGATGGAGAGCGTATGAGTCCTATCTGCGTAAGCTTGAACAGGATAGGTTAAGGAGGTCTTCCTCCAGGAGCGTTTCAGGTAAACGTCAGGAAGTTCATGTTTCTCCTACTAACCCTCCTTTAATCACTACTCCTAACCCTGTAGTGTTGCCTTCGGGCCCTGAAACAGTGTCCTGTGGAGGGTAAATCCACCTTACACTTATCTTAGAGTCGATTCGTAATTTAGAATCTAAAGTGCTCGCCTTAGAAGGCAAAAGTGAAGGTGCAAAGTGCAGTGACAGTGCTCCTTCGTTGGTGGAGTGCGTCAGATCGGCCCCATTTCGCCTCTAGGCCTAGACCGCTGCCGGACTCCCAGGTTTCAGGGAGAGGGCATGTCGAAAGCCGCAGGAGGGTTACGGGGAACGCCCACCGATCTGACGTGCCTTCGGCAGTATCTGTTGACGTTACACAGACTGCCAAGGAGCGTGCGCGTGCACGCCTCCTGAAAGAGTGTTTCTCTTCTTCAGAGGCTTCCTCCCCGCACAAGGGGTGGAGCTCTCATTCTATTTCACGCCCGCTGGAAAAAGGAGCCGTTGGTGATCGTGACGCTTCACGTCCAGTTTTGGGATTCTCGAGAGGCGATCATCGCCTGAGAGTGTGTTCGCAGCCTTCCCGCCACAGAAGAAGCGTAAGGAGTCATCGGATGATGACTTTGTTGAGCGCCCCAGTCACTCTCGAGCGCGTGCTACGGCAGTTTTTCTGGGAGAAGGAAGAAGGGCGTCCCCTCGCCCCTCGTCTTCTCACAGGATCAGCCCGTCACCTGACAAGGAATCCTCTCCTACTGAGAAGATCCTGCGCTCTTTGCAGCAACAACTTGCTGATGCTCTTTCTAAGAAAGGGACGCAACCACGTCCCAGGAGAAAGGAGGATGACCGTCTGCCTGTGAAGAGATCTAGAAGGTCTCTCTCTCCTCCTCGCTCGTCTATCTCTCCACTTTCTTCGCCTGCTAGAGTTCGTGCGACTCCCCAGCGGCTCTCTGGAGGACGTGAAGAGGATTTTGCTCGCTCTGCGCATGAAGCGGTATTACCCGCTCGTAAGCTTGCGGTGCGAGAGCTCGATACTTGCGTGAACGCTTCGTGCAAGTTCAGGATCCTGACGCTCGGTCGGAAGCCAAGCGAACGCCAGTGGCATCTAAGAGTGCACCAGCGGAAGCAGAGCGCGCGCGAGATGTTAAGCGCGCTTTAGTAAATGTCATTCGCACGCCAGTGGACGCCAAGCGTGCGCCAGCGGACGCCAGCAGCGCGCGAGTGGACGCCAAATCCCGCGCTAGTTGCAGCCAGGCGTGCGCCAGTGGACGCCAGGTGTGCGCCAGCGGACGCCAGGTGTGCGCCAGCGGACGACTCGGGTGGACGAAGATGTGATTTTCGTCGTCTCCCACCTGTTTTTGATGAGACTTTGCAAGTTACTTCAGGTCTTAGAGATACGACCGGAGTTTCTATTAAGGAGTCAGCTTTGCCTTCCACTTCACAGCAACGCGCCTCTTGAAACTTAGACCAGATAGTCTTAGTCCAGCCTTATTTCCTCCAACTTCACCTGTGTCGGAAGCAGAGGTTAGCGACGCTTCGGTTGAAGTGGATGATGAGAACCTTTGGCGGCAGTCTCTTCCGACTACCAGGTATTGACCCGCCTTCTTCAATCAGAGTTTGGAGATACGTTTCACCCGGAAGCTCCTCGCTCTCCTCCTTCACAACTTTCTTCTTCCAAGATCAACAAGGTCTCGGCATTTGTCAGAATGAAGAAGTCCCTTTCAACTAAGAGGGCTCTTCGTAAGGTCCATGACTGGATGGAGAAAAGGAAGTCTCAGGGAAAGACTTCTTTTGCCCTGCCACCTTCGAGACTTAGTGGGAAGGCTGGCATTTGGTATGAAACGGGAGAAGACGTAGGTATTAGACTTCCCTCGTCAGCTCAAGGAGACTTCGCTAGCATTGTGGATGCCTCGAGGAGGTCTCACCTGTCCTCTTCGAAAGTTTCCTGGTCTACTACGGAAATGGACTACCACCTTAAAGGCCTCTTTCGGACGTTAGAGGTCTTCAACTTTCTAGATTGGTGTTTGGGAGTTCTGGATGCCAAGTCTAGGAGTTCCGACTCGATTAGTCTGGGGGAGCTGTCCAGCGTAATGTCGTGTATGGACAAGGCCGTCAGAGATGATTCGGAGGAGCTTACAGCTCACTTTTGCACAGGGCTCTTGAAGAAGAGATCCCTGTTTTGCAATTTTACAGCTAAATCTGTCTCTCCGTCACAAAAAGCAGATTTGCTCTTCGCTCCTTTTTCGGATCATCTCTTCCCCCAGGCTATGGTAAAAGACATTTCTACAGCCTACAGGAGAAGGCCACGCAAGATCTCCTCGCACAATCTTCAAGGAGACCTGCGGTTCCTTCGTCCTCGGGAGTTTCGATTCTCAAGAAATCGAAGCCCTTTCGAGGTAGTTCTTCCTCGAGACCAGCCCCTCGAGGAAGAGGCACTTCCAGAGGCAGAGCCACTGCGCTTGCCAAGAACAAGAAGTGAAGCAGAAGTCCTTCAGTCACCGGTTGGAGCCAGGCTTCAGCTTTTTGCGCAAGCCTGGGAAGAGAGAGGTGCGGACAAATGGTCCTTGGACATCTTAAAGAAGGGTTACCGGATCCCGTTCCTGAAACCACCCCCGCTGTCTACGACACCCAGGACATGTCTCCTTCTTATCGGGGAGAAAAGCAACAAGTGCTTTACGATGCTTTAGATCAGATGATCGTGAAACACGCCGTAGAACAGGTCTCCGACCTGAATTCCCCCGGATTTTACAACAGACTGTTCCTGGTGCCAAAGCAGTCGGGGGAATGGCGACCGGTACTCGATGTCAGCAACCTGAACCTCTTTGTCATCAAGCAGAGGTTCAAGATGGAGACACCTCAGTCAGTGATGGGAGCCTTGAGACCGGGGGATTGGATGGCTTCACTAGATCTCCAGGACGCGTATTTCCACGTCCCCATCCACCCCCAGTCCAGGAAATACCTGCGGTTTGTCCTGAAAGGAAAAGTGTTCCAATTCAGGGCTCTCTGCTTTGGACTCAGCACTGCTCCCATGGTATTCACCCTACTGATGAAGAACATTGCGAGGTGGCTTCATCTTTCCAATGTCAGGATCTCTCTCTACCTGGACGACTGGCTCGTACGAGCCTCCTCGAAAGACCGGTGTCTGGAGGACCTTCACACGACGTTGACGTTAACGAAGTCCCTGGGGCTTCTTGGAACCTCGAAAAGGTCACATCTGACCCCTTCTCAGTCTTTAGTCTATCTGGGGATTCAGATGGACTCGGTGGCTTTTCGGGCTTTTCCGTCCCAGGGGCGACAACTAGATTGCCTAAGCAACGTGTCAACCTTTCTGGGGAAGGATTCATGCTCGGTGAGGGAATGGATGAGTCTGCTGGGGGCCACCCTTTTCCTCACTACGGAGAAGTTTGTTTCCCTAGGGAGGTTGCACCTCAGACCTCTTCAATTCTTCCTTGCGGACAATTGGAAGCACCAAAACACTTTGGATTTGATTCTGGTGTTATCAGAAGAGGTAAAGGAACACCTAAGATGGTGGACCGACCCTTTGAAGCTCGCAGAGGGTCTTTCCCTCAAGCTTCAGAACCCGACCTAGTGTTGTTTTTCCGACGCGTCTTCCACGGGGTGGGGAGCAACACTGGGGGGGGAGGAAGTGTCAGGCACCTGGAGAGGGGAACAGGTGTCCTGGCACATAAACCTCAAGGAGCTGGCAGCAGTTCATCTGGCGCTCCAGTTTCTTTCAGAACGAAGTCTCCGGCAATGTGGTGCAGATCAACTCGGACAACACCACAGCCCTGGCATATCTCAAGAAACAGGGAGGAACCCACTCTCGATCCCTGTTCTTCCTTGCAAAGGAGATCCTGTATGGGCGAAGGCACAAGACGTCTCTATACTGACGAGATTCATATCAGGGGTAGAAAACGTCCGTGCAGATCTGCTCAGTCGACAAGGTCAACTTCTGCCGACGGAGTGGACTCTTCATCAGGAAATATGCCAGAGGTTGTGGAAGTTATGGGGATGTCCTCTCGTAGACATCTTCGCAACTTCCAGGACAACGAGACTCCCGCTGTACTGCTCACCAGTTCTAGACCCAGGAGCAGTAGCAGTAGACGCCCTTCTTTGGGACTGGACGGGACTAGACGTATATGCCTTTCCCCCGTTCAAGGTCCTAGGGGAAGTGATAAGAAAATTCGCGGCATCAGAGGGAACGAGGATGACTCTCATCGCCCCCTTCTGGCCAGCGACCGACTGGTTCACAGAGGTCATGTCCTTTCTTGTAGACTTTCCGAGGACTCTGCCTCCAAGGATAGATCTACTCAAACAGCCCCACTTCGAGAGGTATCACAAAAACCTCCCCGCCTCTGAGTCTGACTGCGTTCAGACTATCCAGAAGTTGGCCAGAGCGAGGGGTTTTTCAAGACCTGTGGCGAAAGCAATCGCAACGGCAAGAAGACCTTCTTCTATT
This sequence comes from Macrobrachium nipponense, assembly GCF_015104395.2. Taxonomy (NCBI): domain Eukaryota; kingdom Metazoa; phylum Arthropoda; class Malacostraca; order Decapoda; family Palaemonidae; genus Macrobrachium; species Macrobrachium nipponense. The sequence continues at coordinate 18,350,095 of NC_087211.1, read as the reverse complement.
GCCGTATACCAATCCAAGTGGGCTGTTTTCCGGAGCTGGTGCAGGAAGAAAGACATTTCCTCCACCTCTACCTCTGTGAGCCAGATCGCAGACTTCCTTCTCTACTTGAGAAATGAAGTTTTGTACAAGTAACTTACCCAGCGATATATACTTAGCTATAGACTCGGTCGTCCCGACAGAATTTCAAAACTCGCGGCACACGCGACAGGTAGGTCAGGTGATCCACCATTCCCGCCGCTGGGTGGCGGGGTCTCGGAACTATTCCCGTTTTCTAAGCCATAATTTCTCTGTCGGTTGAACGGACAACACCTATTGTTCGTTCCTCCATCTTGGATTTCAACTCGTTTGCCGAGAATTTGGATTGGTTTTTTGGTGACGTATTCTGTTTTTTCTCTGGCTTGGCATACGCTTATTGTGGACTGTTTTTCGACTTTGGTTTTGACTACTCTTTCACGATGTCTGACGCTAAGGCTTCACCTATGTTTAGAGTTTGCAGTAGGGAAGACTGTAAGGTTAGGCTGCCTAAATCGGCATTAGATCCGCATAGTATTTGCGCTAAATGCAGGGAGAATGAATGTTCTTTTATTAACACCTGTGTGGAATGCGAGAACCTACGGAGCTTGAATGGAAGGAATTATCATCATATGTTAGGAAGCTTGAGAGAGATAGAGTGAGGAAGGCTTCAGCTAGGTCATCTAGTAGATCTTGCTCCTTAGAACAAGAAATTAACTCTCCTTCTAACAATTTTCCCTTAGCCTCAGCTGCTTCTCCCTGTTCTGAATCCAAAGATTCTTCATCAGAGAGGGAAAATGTAAAAGCTTCTATTAAGAAACTTCAAGCTCAGCTACGAGCTCTAAACCAAGGTAAGAGTGGTGATAGTGACTTGTGCAGTGTCCCCAGTGCAGTGGAGGGGGCGTCTGACCGGTTCCTCATTGCTCCTAGGCCTAGACCTCTTCCAAACTCCCAGGACCAGGGGAGGAGGAATGTCGAAAGCCGCAGGGAGGATGCAGAAACATCCCCAACGGTCAGGCGTCCCTTCGGCAGATCCTGTTGTTAAGTCCCAGGCTGCCTCGGATTGCCAGCAGAAAAGGCGTCCTAAAGGAGTGTTTTTCGGCCTCAGACTCTTCCTCTCCTAAACGAGGATGGAGTTCGGCCTCCCGTTCGCGCCCTTTGAAGAGAGCCTGGAAGGCGCCTAAAGGAGACGCTGCTGACTCCAGCCCAGAGCGTTTTCCCCGAGGATTGGCCTTCGGGACCTAAGAGGACTAGACAAGAGGAGCCTGTCTTCAGGATCCGACCAAGAAATTTTTGGTTAATCTGCAAGAGCAGTTAGCGTCGCTCGTAGGCTCTTTTGCTAAGGACTTCTACAAAGGAGGAAGGATGTCTCGCTCCCTGTGAAGAGTTCCGCTAAGCGTCCTTCTTCGTATAGGAGAGAACTCTCACGATCTCCAGGGCGTTTATCGCCTTCGTCAAGGACTCGTCGGATAGGAGTTGTTCTCCTGAGAGAAGAGCCCTTTCGCCCTATAGGCTGGCTTCCCCGAAGCGCCCTCTTAGACACAGCGCATCGAGCAGAAGTCTCGAGCGGTTTAGCTACAAGGAACCGGAAAACCGATTTAGGTATCAGGATCCCTTGGGTCTTCAGGACCAGGAGCCAGACAGGCGCAAAGAGGCAGCAAGACGCAAGAAAGGAGGGGGGACGTCAAGAGCCTCTTAGAACGCTGGATTCAGGACGTCAGGATTCTGCTAGAAGGCAGGAATCAGGACGCTATGAGCCAGGACGCCATGAGTCAGGGCGCCAGGAGTCAGGACGCCAGGAGTCAGGGTGCGCCAGGAGTTAGGGCGCCAGAGAACAGGGCGCCAGGAGTACGTTAGGCGTCAAGTGTTAGGGCGCCAAGAGCCTGTTAAGCGTCAGGAATCAGGACGCGGGGATCTGTTCAAGCGCCCTGAATCAGGACGCCAGGAGCCTAGCAAGCGCCACGAACCCGACGAACCTAGACAACAAGAGTCTAGTAGGCACAAGAGTGTTGCCGACAGACAGGAGCCTCACTCTTCGTATAGGAGTGCTAATGTTCCGCACTCCCCTTCTCGGGAAAGGAGTTCTTCTCCCGGGAAGAGCCAGATCACTCCAAAACGATCTCCTTCTGTAGATCAGTTGGACCACGTATCGGAAGACGAAGAACCTGTAGATGTAGCAGTTTCGGACTATAAGAGACTTTCTCTTTTGCTGCTAAAGGAGTTCGGAGACTCCCTTCATCCTGCGGACCCTCCTTCACCAGGATCGTTGATGTCCAGCACTAAAGCTCTTAAATCGTCTTCCTTCGTTAAGATGCGCCCCGCTCTTTGTATGAAAAAGGCATTGAAAACTTTTTCAGAGTGGTTGACTTCCAGAAGGGAAGCGGGCAAGACAGTTTTTTCCTGCCCTCCTTCCAAGTTAACAGGCAAACCAGGAAGGTGGTACGAGACCAAAGAGCCGATGGGGTTAGGCCTGCCTTCTTCCGCGGATGCGGATTTGCTTCCTTAGTGGACTCTGCTAGAGGAAGTCGTTGCTGTCTGCTAAGGCGACTTGGGGCATGTGTGAGCTGGACCACCTTCTAAAGGGCCTCTTTAAAACCCTTGAAGTCTTCAACTTTATGGACTGGGCGTTAGGAGCATTAGCGAAGAGAGCTCAGGACACGGACTTTGTTTCCATGGAGGAACTTTCGAGCGTCCTGGCTTGCCTGGACAGAGCGGTCATGGACGGTTCTGTGGAAGTTGCCTCTCTTTTGGGACGGGAGTTTTGAAGAAGAGATCTGTTTTAGCTCTTTCTTAGCAAGAGCAGTATCACCCTTGCAAAGGACATCTCTTCTTTTTGCTCCTTTATCCCCGCACCTTTTTCCACAAGAGACGGTTAGAGAGGTTTCGAAATCTCTTACGGAGAAGGCAACTCAAGATCTACTCACGCACTCAGCCAAGAAGTTTAGGCCGGCAGTGCCGATAGAGAAGAAAGAGAGACCCTCTTTTGTTCAGCCCTTTCGAGGGGCCTCCTCTTCTAGAGCCCCTCTTAGAGGTCGAAGACCAGAGAGAAAGAGTAGACCATCTAGAAGGTCCTTCGGGAAGTCTAGATGAAAAACAGCAAGTCCTCCAGACGAAAGTAGGCGCCAGGCTACTCCACTTTGCCAAAGTCTGGGCGCAGAAGGGAGCGGACTCCTGGTCCCTCTCTATCCTGAAAAAAGGATACTTGATCCCCCTTCAGGGAAAATCCTCCCTTGACGACAACTCCAAGGGAGTTAACCGCCAGATACTCGGATCCGGTCCGAAAGCTTGCTATGTTGCAAGCAGTGGAACAGATGTTTTCCAAGGAAGCGGTAGAACTGGTTCAAGATCTCCAGTCCCCAGGATTCTACAATCGACTATTCTGGTACCGAAAGCATCGGGGGGATGGAGACCAGTTCTAGACGTCAGTGCCCTGAATTTCTTTGTCTTGAAGAAGAAATTTTCAATGGAGACGTCTTCCTCTGTTCTATCTGCTCTTCGTCCAGGGGACTGGATGGTGTCCCTGGACCTTCAGGATGCGTATTTCCATGTGCCAATTCATCCGGCAGCAAGGAATATCTGAGGTTCATGTTCCAAGGGAAAGTGTTCCAGTTCCGAGCGATGTGCTTCGGACTTTCGACTGCCCCTCAAGTCTTTACGGACATCATGAAGAATGTAGCTTATTGGCTACATCTGGAAGGGATCAGGATCTCGTTATATCTGGACGATTGGCTAATAAGAGCCCAATCGGAGAAAAAATGTCTGGAGGACCTTTTAGTGACTCTAAAGTTGACAAAAGTCCTTAGGACTTTTAGTAAATCACGAGAAATCCATGCTGACTCCCCAGCAAAGTATTGTCTATCTGGGGATTCAGATGGATTCTCGGGATTTTCTAGCGTTCCTTCGCAGGAAAGGAGAGAACGCTGCCTAGAAAAGGTGTCAGTCTTCTTAAGGAAAGAACATTGTTCCGCGATTTTGGGAATGGATGAGCTTGCTGGGGACCCTCTCTCGATGGAACAGTTCGTTTCCTTAGGAAGACTTCACCTACGACCCCTTCAATTTTATCTGAAGGAGAAGTGGGATTGGAAGTCCACAATCTGGGAGAGACTTTTCCAATCTCGAAACGGATCAAGGAGAATATCCGTTGGTGGTTAGATCCACGAAACTAAGCAAAGGAATCTCCCTTCGCTTACAGAACCCGCGCCTAGCGTTGTTTGCAGACGCCTCAGATTCAGGGTGGGGAGCGACCCTAGGTTCGCAAGAAGTGTCAGGCATTTGGGAAGGAGAACAAGTGTCCTGGCACATCAACAAGAAAGAGCTAACAGCCATTCATCTAGCTTTGGTTCATTTCGAGGAACAGGTCTCAGGTCTGGGGATTCAGATTCACTCGGACACACAACAGCCCTCGCTTATATAAAGAAGCAAGGGGGGACGCATTCCTTTTCCCTGTACGAATCAGCAAAGGATCTGCTGATTTGGGCACAGAAAGGAAGATCTCTCTCCTCACAAGGTTTGTACAGGGAGAGAAAAATGTCCGGGCAGATCTTTTGTTAAGCAGAAAAGATCAAGTCCTACCCACGGAATGGACTCTCAATCCTCAGATTTGCCAACAACTGTGGCAGCTGTGGGGAAGGCCCAATATAGACCTGTCGCGACCAACAAGAACCACAGATTAGAAACCTATTGCTCCCCGATCTCGGATCCTCAAGCAGTAGCAGTAGACAGCTTTCTGCTAGATTGGACGGGCTTGGACGCGTACGCCTTCCCTCCTTTCAAGATAGTAGGAGAAGTGTTGAGGAAGTTCGCTTGCTCGGAAGGAACAAGAATGACCCTCATCGCTCCCTTTTGGCCGGCTCTCGATTGGTTCACAGAGGTGCTGGAGTGGTTAGTGTGGATCCAAGATCGCTTCCACTAAGGAACGATCTTCTCAAACAACCCCACTTCGACAGGTTTCACAAAAACCTCCCCGCTCTAAGTCTGACCCGCCTTCAGACTGTCGAAGGACTTGTCAGAGCAAGGGGCTTTTCACGAGAAGTGGCGAAGGCTATTGCAAGAGCCAGAAGAGTCTCCACTTCTAAAGTATATCAGTCGAAGTGGGGAGTTGTTTAGAAAGATGGTGTAGGGAAAAGAAAATATCCTCCTCCAGTACCTCTGTAACTGAAATCGCAGATTTTCTCCTATATTTGAGAAAAGACTGTAACCTGGCAGTTTCACAGTGAAGGGTTACAGAAGTATGCTGGCCTCAGTTTTTCGACATAGAGGAATAGATCTGACAAACAATAAAGATCTTCATGACCTTATAAGGTCTTTTGAGACCACGAAAGAACATGTAATCAAGAAGCCTAGCTGGAACTTGGATGTGGTCCTCAAGTTCCTAATGTCGGAAAAATTTGTACCGTCCCTCACGCAGCTTCGTTTAGGGACTTAACAAGAAGTCTTTATTCCTTTTTGCGTTAGCAACAGCCAAGAGAGTGAGCGAGTTGCAAGCTTTGGAAGGTAAAGTGGGGTTTAAGAAAGATTCAGCGATTTGCTCCTTTCAACCATTTTTTCTATGCGAAAAATGAAAATCCCTCAAACCTTGGCCAAGAAGCTTTGGAGATAAAAGGAATATCTTCATTAACAGGGAGAGAACTAGAAAGGACTTTGTGTCCAGTCAGGGCACTCAAGTTCTACCTGGAGAAGAAGAAGTTGCTGAAAGGTACAGAAGAAAGTCTTTGGTGCTCTGTAAGAGATCCGAAAAGAGCGATTTCTAAGAACGCCCTTACATTCTTCATAAAAGATGTAATAAGGGAAGCTCACCTTAAATGCGAAGAAGAGCATTTCAAGGTTCTCAGAGTGAGAGCTCATGAAGTGAGAGCCATAGCTACGTCGATGGCTTTTCACAAAACATGGTCGCTTCAGGCTCTTATAGAGTCGACATTTTGGAGATGTAATTCGGTGTTCGCCTCGAATTACCTAAGAGATGTTAAAATTTCGTACGAAAAGTGCTTTGCTCTGGGAGCGTATGTTTCGGCGAATTCAGTGCTGGGAGAAGGGGCTGAGGCTAATCCTTCCTATTTAGTTTAAGGCTTAAATTACTGTTTATTGGTGGTTGTTTTTTATTGGTTTAATTGTCAGAGGGAATAGGGACCCTCTTACAATTCATAGATTGTAACAAGACTAACATGGTCAGGTGATCGGGATTGGCTTCAGTGCTCTTTGTGATTTGTTTAATAACCTTAACTCTGTCATGTAAGAGGGCGAGTCTCCATTGATATGACAAAAGGTCAAGGCTCTACCATGTAAGTGGGTCAGCCCCCATTGGTACGATCCAGTATAGGCTCTGTCGCGTAAGCGGGCTAGCCCCCATTGACACGATCCAAAGAGTTATTCAACCATAGGTTCATTCCTCGTTGAAACTCTTGAGGCAAGCAGACTCATCGACAGTAGTCATGAAGTCTTCAGCCCAATAAGGTAGGAACTATGGATTATGTTATCCAAGAACATAGGTTTTTTCCCTGTTTTTTAATGTATTTAGTTAAGTATTATTTTGTTTTTAGCTGTCTCTTGCCCGCCACCAAGGGTGCCAATCAGCTAAGTATATATCTGCTGGGTAAGTTACTTGTACAAAAATGATATTGTTAAGATACAATAAAGTTTTGTACATACTTACCTGGCAGATATATACGATTAATGGCCCACGCCATCCTCCCCTCAGGAGACAGTGTAAGAGAAATTATGGCTTAGAAAACGGGAATAGTTCCAGACCCCCGCCCCGCCCAGCGGCGGGAATGGTGGATCACCTGACCTACCTGTCGCGTGTGCCGCGAGTTTTGAAATTCTGTCGGGACGACCGAGTCTATAGCTAAGTATATATCTGCCAGGTAAGTATGTACAAAACTTTATTGTATCTTAACAATATCATTTCGCTTAGCGGTGCCTACGATAAAAGGCTACAGAAGTGTGCTTTCTGTAGTCTTTAGCATAGAGGACTGGACTTAGCCAACAAACAGAGACCTTCATGATCTTCTTAAGTCTTTCGAGACTTCGAAGGTACCTCAACCAAGAGTCCCTTCTTGGAACTTAGACATTGTTCTAAAGTTTTTGACGTCCAGTATTTTTGAACCTCTCAACTTAGCTTCGCTTAGAAACCTTACAAGGAAGACACTTTTTCTAACTGCTCTGGCGACGGCGAAGAGAGTTAGTGAGATCCAGGCTATAAGCAAGCATGTTGGGTTTAAGAACTCTGATGCTGTTTGTTCTTTAAGCCCTATGTTCTTAGCAAAGAACGAAAACCCGTCCAACCCTTGGCCAAGACATTTGAAATCAAGGGTTTGACAGAGATCGTGGGTAATGAGCCAGAGAGAGTCCTGTGCCCTGTCAGGGCTCTCAAATTCTATCTAGACAGAACGAAGGACTGTAGAGGACCTTCGGGCAACTTGTGGCTCTGTTAAGAAGCCTGATCTTCCCATGTCAAAGAACGCGCTTTCTTTCTTCTTGAGAGACACCATTAAGGAAGCTCATTCCACATGTAGTGATAGTGACATGAAGCTTTTAAAAGTGAATGCCCACGAGGTGAGGGCTATTTCGACCTCGATAGCCTTTCACAGAAATATGGCACTCAGTGACATTTTGTAGTGCCACATATTGGCGGAGCAACTCGGTGTTCGCTTCACACTACCTGCGGGAGGTGAAAGCGACATACGAACATTGCTCGTCGCTTGGACCATACGTCGCTGCAGACACTGTTTTGGGGGCAGGAGGTAGCACTCATCCTTTCCTTTAGTGGTTAGGTGAGCTTTTAATTGTGTGTGGTTTTTGTGTTGGGGTTGACCGCCCGAGGCGGTTTTCTCCCTTCTTTAGTCTAGTTTAGTGAAATACCTTTGGTAGACTAGGCCAGGTGGTTTTTTACTTCGTTGCCCTCATTGTATGTCAATGGTCTAGTCACATCGTGGTCACGCCCGCCGTTGACAGATCATCTTGAGTGCACCAGCTATATAGGTCTCTACCTCGCTGGCAACTCTAGTAGCACAAGCAGACTTACGCGGCAGTAACCACGAAGTCAGCTATGCTAACAGTAAGGAATCAAGATATCATTTATCTGCATATATATGTTTCCTAAAATCTTCTATTCTGTCTACTCCCACCACCAAAGGTGGGATTCAGCTATATATATATCTGACAGGTAAGTTTCATGAACAAAATGATATTGTAATGATACAATTAAGTTTGTTCATACTTACCTGGCAGATATATATAATCAAGTACCCACCCACCTCCCCTCAGGAGACAGTGGAAATAAAAATTATGAATAGAAAATGGGAATGATTCCTGATACCCGCCTCCCAGCGGCGGGAATGGGTACTAACCACCTGACTCCCACTACGTGTGTCGTAAGTTTTTTAATTTCTGTCGGACTTCGGAAAATACAGCTATATATATATCTGCCAGGTAAGTATGAACAAACTTAATTGTATCATTACAATATCATTTTAAGTAATTCAAGTTTTGTTACTATAAGGTTATTTTCATTTTGCAGAAGCTTTGAATAATGCCGCCTGTGGAAATCCAGTGGTGCGATCATTCCTCTGTCTTGCTGGAGTATTTGCGTCAACTTTATGAGGAAGGTCGTTTTGTCGACGTTGGTTTAGAATGTGAGGGACGCCAAGTCAAAGCTCATAAGGCTGTTATATCTGCCTGCAGTCCATATTTAGAGGTAAGACCAGCTATAGTTTCTTTCTTGTCAGTGCAAAGCTTATTGGAGGACGACTTTGGTATTGTGCACACCTAGATTCTTCTGCTTTAGTAAAGATTGAGTAATTGTTGAAGTGAAGATGTCTTTGCAATCTGTTTCATATATTTGAGGTATGTATAGGCAGTTTGTCATAATTCCAATATTTTTTAAGTTGTTTTCAATATGATTTATTTTCTTTCTCAGGGTTTATTGAAGGGTAATCCAGCTAGAAGCCATCTTATAAAATTCAATGGATATTCTTACACCAGTTTACGAGCGGTCATAGATTTTATGTATAATGGTAAGTACAGTAATAATTGTTAATTGAACCCCTTGATGACAATTCAATATGTATTTATGAAGTCCAAAGAACTTGTATAGTGCAAGCTTTTACGGGTTATTGTCTAGAGGACATACATCCATGAGGGGTTAGAGATGTGTATTTCTGGTGATAGAAGTTCCTTCTCAATGTGGTTCGGAAGTCATGTAAAACCGTTGGTCCCGTTGCTGGATAACCACTGGTTCCATGCAACATAAAAACACCATACAAATAAAAATTATACCAAGGAAGTGGTTCATGGTTCGTTGACTCCATCTTCCTTTAGTCAGTATTTCCTGGTATTTTCTGGTGGTAAACATCTTTAAGCATCACTTTCATCTTCAACTCTAGCTCAGTGAGCTTGTTTATTTTATCAAAGTTAGTCTGATGTCAGCTTGTTTGCATGTACAGTAGAGACCTGGTCTTAAATCGTGCTAGAACTCGAAATAATAGGATTTTCAATGAAAAATTCTTAGTAAATTTTGCATCTGCTCTCTTAACAAAAATCCGGAATCCGCCCCAATGAATCATATGATTTTTGTAAACAAAAGTGGTTCAGTCAGTCCCCACTAGATGGCATTGTTCCCGTGCCCATTTAGTGAGGAAAACAGTATGAGCCATAATTGAATTTAAGATTATTGAAAATTATTATGAAAGAGGCATTTGGTGACAACCTTAAAATCCTGCCAAGGTTTTTAATGATAGGCTAACCCTTGAAGTGTTGGTAGTTGTCACTGGTTAGCTACAGTCACAACTCTGACAAACTATTGACACTGTAAACAAAACATCTGTAATAATGATAGAGACTGTAGGTTATTCAAGTGAATCACTAGCTGGTTCACTTGAGGTAGATTCTTGGGTGAGCCTTACGCCTACGAGACGTTTTTTTGGCGATCGCTGATTGGCTGGGAGCTGGCTACCTCCTGGTACCAGCCAATCAGCGGCCGCCAAACAAACGTCTCATGAGCATAGGGCTCATCCAAGAATCTGCCTTGAGTGAATCAGCTATAGTGATACAACTTTTGATACTAAACAAAACAACTGTAATTACAGCAGTTACTATGGATAGTAATTACCATGATTAGACGTTAGGATGAGCAAGTTCTCACTTTGTCACAGGTGTACAATCTCTATCCATAATTCTATCAACCAAAAAGCTGTATAGGCCTAAACATATTTTCTGGAGAAAATGATAGTTTGAAAAAGTTAAATATATGTTACAGAATATAAGCATGGTCATCTTACACCATTTGCATTCAATATTGTTTGCATTCTCAAAATCTCGGCTGATTGAGTATACTTGGCTGGTAGAAGATGTGTAATTTAGAGATACTTTTTCCTATAGATTAACAAAAGGGGGTTTAAAACATGCACAATATTTGATTGTAACAGCCTTAAGTGTGATTTTGCCAGTCTGAACATCAATTTCACCTGGTTTTTATTTTATTTTTTTTATTTAATTTAATTTTTTTTTGGGGGGGGAAATGACGTCTGCAATCGGCTGTTTCTCGACCACTGAGCTGATTAACAGCTCTCCTAGGGCTGCCCTGAAGGATTAGATTTTTATTTACGTTGCTAGGAACCAGTTGGTTACGTACTTAGTAACGGGACCTACAGCTTATTGTGGGATCCCAAACCACATTATTTCGAGAAATTAATTTCTAATCACAAGAAATAGATTCCTTTGATTCCTCGCTGGCTGTAGCTGGGAGCAAATTCACGCTACCAGGTGTCGGGAGGCGAGTACGCAGCCATCTAGTTCAGCCAGGAACTTCCATATATTAGAGTTGAAGGTGATTTACCTAGGACTGAAAGATTAACAGTTACTATGTCTCAGCCTGTATATTAGTGCCTCAGTAAGTTTTATTGTAAACTTTGTGAGGAGGGGGAGAGAGAGTTGTTCAATCAGGGGTGTGGATTTAGAGAAACTTGCTTAGAATATTTCTCATGGAGACCTTAAGGTGCCTATGTAATAACTTTAACAGGAGGTTATGATGACTATTTTGTAGAGCCCATAGGACTAGAAATTTGCACTGTGATGATGTTCTAAGATGATATGGATGCATCTTCTGGTCTGCATTGGGGAGGCAATAGTCTAAATTGTCAGAATGTTCCTCAGATTCCTTTGATGACATGATTGGGAATGTTATGCAAACTTTTGTCCATGAGCCAGATGCATTTCTCAATCTAACATCAGATGGTTCTATTAAAGTTTAAAAACTTTAGGGCAGTTTGGTCTTAAGCCATAGTCTTGGAGACTATTTGATCTTTCACTTTTTCTTTATTGCTGTGACCCTTTACCTTATTCTTAGTAGCAGTTTGACCATTCACTTTGTTGAAGGCTGTTTCACCCTTCACTTTTTACTTTTATTTTTTATTTGAGCTTTTGCCAGAGTGTAGATGCTTTTCAACCTTCAGCATAGCTACTATCTAAGATTCTGTTTTATCCTACGAAATGAATTTGCATTTTCTACAGTTGTTTATCTGCATTGTTTTAAGCCAAGGAAATAATATTCTATGATTTGGTGGCTTTACTATGACTTTTTCTCTCGCAAAGATATTTGTAACTGTTGGCTTCATGAGGTATGAGTATGAAAAGGTTAATTACAATTGCAATGGCAGAGTATATGGTAATTTTCACTTCATAGGAAGTTTAAATGAGGGCTGTAAAATGTAAAAAGTTTAAAATGGAGGAGGTGAGGCAGGTAGGCAGGAAATAACCAGAGGGCATACTTTTTATCAAGTTCATATACACATGCAATAAGCAGATACAATAAACCAGTACAAAATACTATTAACTGCTTAATCAAATATTGGGTGACCTTTTATTTTACAGGCAAGGTCATGGTTGAACAAGAACAGCTTGCCGCATTCCTTAAATTAGGCCGTGCCCTCCAGGTAAGTCTCATTTTTATTTTCAATATTTTAGTACTTTAGGAAAACTTGCATTTTTAAGTAATCCAGCCTTATATTCATTGGTCTGATCATTTGTCCATTCCCTTGGTAATTAGTTGAGAATTTGCCTCAATGAAGAAAATATTTAGATTTTAAAATATAAATTAACAAAGCAGAACCCCATAGTTGTGGAGACATGTACTATCAAAGCTGTGATTTGGAAAAGAAAAAAGAACGGTCAGTAACCTTAGGAGTAGCTGCAGCTTGGAAATAAGTTTCTAAGTTGTTATAATTTAGTGAAAATCAGTATCATATATAGCAGGTTGAAGTTATATATGTATTTCATAGTGCTCAAAACTGATGGAGGAATGTGGTATTGGTTTACTGTTATACAGTGGTTGTTTGGAGGCTAAGAGGTGGTTTAGGCATATGAGAAGAGGAGGAGGAAGTTTGTCATTTAAGAAGGTAGATAATAGAAGCATTTGATGAAGGGTATTATTTTGAGGAACACCTAGTTCAAATAGGTATTGATAGAAAGCACACATTTTAAGTAAAAAGCTGATGTAAAGATTTTGATGATGGTTGTAGGCACATTTCAGATGTTTTAAGTCTTTATTGTACTTAAGTAGCTGTTGAACTGTTCTTGAATAGTTGAAATCAAGTCTGAGTATGGTTGTTATATTTTCCCACTCCAAAAGTTTGTAACAAAGTTAAGTGCTCCTTTATGGTCAGCGTTGGGAAACTACTCTCTGTAGAATTTGGAAACTTGACTTTTGAAAATCCAAGTTGTTTTCCTTTGAAGTATTATTAGTAAAGTGTAAGCAAAGCAAGGAGCCATATTTATTCTTTGGTGAGATAAAACTTTGTGCAAAATAAGTTTGAGAAGTTGGATAGTTGGGTAGGAAAAGTGCTGAACAGAAGAATGAAAACTGAACAAAACCATCAGACAATTTTAGAGAGTAGAAAGGACTTGGTCAATTCTAACTTTCTAATTGTAGCATTCAAGGTACAGGTGTTTCATACATTTATGGAATAGTCATATACGAGGCTTAGACTTACTTTAGTGTTGTTTGGTTTATAGAGGTTAAGCAGGCAGTTTGTGAGCAAGGACCCATGTCCTCTGGTGTCTGTTATTGATGGTACACTACTCAAGAAAATAAGGGACTTGGATTAGACGTGTGGGCTCGGACCAATTTACAAATCTGATTACTTTTCATGATTGCTTTTGTTCCTGCTATGGAATGAATGTTCTTGTTCTTAATTATCAGGTAATTATTTTTACAGGATCTATGAAATTCTATAATTTTAAGCTTTTATTTTCTTTGCAGGTGAGAGGGATCTTAGATATTGCAGCACAGTGTGAAGAGGCAGGTCTTACTACAGCAGAGGAAACAAAATGTAAATTCCCATTTAGTTTACATTTACTGAGGTGTTTGAAATAGTAGTTTACATTTATTTTATGTTAGAGTGAAATGGTTTTGGGAACTTTTACTTTCATTATGAAAAGTAAGACATGACTATAGGAGACAATCCATTGAATCAAAGTTAATTGAGTCGTGCAGCCATTATGCTTTAATTCATATATATCTAACGAGTTCAGTACAAGTTACTTTACGAAAATGAAAGGGAGACAATAAATTGAATAGTACATTTGATATAGAAAAATAATATCTAATTAGTTGTGACCTAATCTTCAAGTATGTAAGATTGGTAGGACTAGTTATTCTTATGTTTTGAATTGATTATCTTGGTTATTGTGGAAACAGTTAGCAAATGAATAAGTTGAGATAGAAGGGAATGTCAAGAGAATATGTCTTAAGATTTATTATTATAATGGATATGAACTATTCAGTATAAATTTTTTTCTTATGAAAACAAGGGTTCCCATTTTAGTTGAAAATTTCCAACAGTAACTTGTTGATTCTTTCTAAGTAAATGTTTATAGTCACAGTATAAATCTCCTTAATATAATAGCACATGCAGTGAAAAGTGCTCTCATCATTTCAGCCAATGCCCAGTATAGTACCACAGTCCAGCAGCCGCCAAAGGCAGCCCCACAAACTCCAGCAGCCAAAGCAGTACAGCAGAGTGGAGCCACTGCTGCTGAAACAAAGAAATATGCTTTCTTATTAGATAAAGGATCCACGAATCCAACCAAAAAGCCTGGTCCACAGTTTCGGAAGGTGATGCCGAATATAATAGGTGAGAATGCTTTTTATTTTCTCATGCATTAGAAATATTTGTTGAACTGATGACTTCATATGTTTAGTTTATAAGGATTTGAGAACTTGCCCTTTGTCCACATTTAACTTAAAAAGATAGCCTTGGAATTTTTATGAAGATTTTTAAATTTTGCATGGACACTAATCCGGTCATAATATTTCTAATGTCTTCCAAAGCTGACTTCAGTTGTTCTGTGTTTAAGCATCCCTGCACTTTTGAAATTATAAGTGAAAATGCCCTAGAGTCTTTATCCTATTTTGAGAGAATTTATTTTCAAATTAGAAATTGATGGTCAATGATTTATTATCTTGTTCATTAGAGCACATTTTTTAAACTTTTTTATACATCCATTTATGTTATTTCTACATACATTCATTTGTGTACTGTGTCGTGATTTATTGGGAATTTATGAAATAAACTATCCTGCTCAATTGTTTCAGTCCGTATAATTTTGTATGGCTCTTGCAGGTACTGTGGACCAACAAGGAAATATTGCCAAAGTACAAGGCATTGGTGCACAACAGGTAGCGCAACAACAAACACATCATGCGCAAACTGTACAGCAGGCACAACCTACACAGACAGTACAACAAGTACGTTATTTGATCAAGATTTTTTGTCCTCGGTATCATATAGTTAGTTCTTGTAGCTGATGTAATTAAGCACAGTCTATGAGGCATCATGCAACAATTTTCATTACCATTTGTAAAGGAGTAAATATTTGTAATACTGTAATCATTAATATGGGGATGAGATTTTTGGAAGGTAAATTGCATGATATGAATACAGTTCGCATACCAACTACGATCATGGTATAAGGGAATGAATTTTGTTAGAGTATGGGTAATTTCCACTTTTGTTCTTGGCTCTCAGGTTGTGCAGCAAGGACAAGCCGTTCAACGTCAGCAGGTACAGCAGGCAACCGAGGAGACAGTAGGTGATGATCAGAGCCAACAGCAGCAGCAGCAAGAAGCCGCCCCTACAACCTTGGAAGAATTGCAACAGGCCCTCTCTTCAGGACAAGCTATATTGCAAACAGCAGACAATGGCTCCGAACAGACGTTACAGATGGTTGAAGGACAGTGTAAGTTCATTTTCTTGAGACCTCGTGTATTTAGTTTTATTCTTGTGGTGGTTGAAGTCTCCTCATACTTAGGGTTTCCTTATAGTACTGTACCTCTGTTCATATTCTCTTTCTTCCATTGTACTTTCCACCCTTTCCTAACAATTGATTCATCTGCAAGTTTTATTTACTCTTGTTATATTTTTCAAACCTTTATACTGTCTATTTCAGTTTCAGGGGTGAATGGACTCATATGTCCAAGAGCTTTGCCTTTGGCCAAAATTCTATATTCCATTTCATTTTATTCTGAAGGCTTTGTCTATAGCTTTAAATTGGTCATTATAAGTCATTATACGTACTTGTGTAGTGTAGCCAGTATTTTTGTGCTAGAGATGAAGGAAAATGTACATGACCCTAACACTTACAATCTGGTGCTTGGTCACCCATGCTAACCTATTCCATTGTAATTTCTTCCTGCTCTAGTTCCTTTCTATGGATTCCATGTCATTTTTTTTATTTTGCCATTTATCAAAATCTCCATGTCAGATACCCTCGCTTTATTTTTACCATCATTAATTAAATATGTATTTTGATTCATTCCACAGGTGTGGTAACAGGTTCAGGCCAGACATACGTAGTTGTTCAGGAAGGAGACAATATCAGTTTTGTACCTGCAGAAATGGTGCAAGGTGACCTAGGCCCAGAAGTCAACGGCGGACAGGTGAGTGCCGTGTATAGAAAAGGGTTGTACGCCAAATGAATATCTCCGTGATACGTTTCAGAATGCCCCAAACATTTGCTCTTTTGCCGTTTCCTCCATGACAGGGTTGTTATCACATAGAGTTCTGTTGTTTACCGTTGCCCCAGTAGCTGGGCTTGCTGCCTACATATCCTTATACAGTGTATGCCATAACATTGTAAAGAATTGCAGTTATCTTTCTTCTTTTTAATGTTTAATTTTTGTTTTTATTTGTATTTTTGGATAATATCATTGTGAGATTATGTGTATCACATCATGGATTTATGGATTATAAAATTAAAGAGGTGAAGGATATTTTATATCAGCAAGTCACTTGTCTGGGTTTTGAATGTGTCAGACAGTCACTTGTCTGAGTCATTTAATTTTTTATTTGTTTTTGCTTTCATATACAACTTGTGAGTTGTTGTGAATTACGAAGGAATAGACTAAGAGACATGGTTTTTATAGGCAGGATAAGAATAACAGATTCCAAAGACTAAGGTACCCAGGACATGTTAAGAGAAAGGATTATGAACAGATAGTCAGAGTGGCGATAGATTTGTAAGCAGCAAGATGAATGCTTATACAAAGACCAGGGAAACTTTGGGAAGAGGGTATCAAAATGTAGATCTGATGTGAGTTCTGGTGGAAAGGTCACATGACAGAAGACAGTGAAGGGACCCTATAAAGAGAAGAGTTCCGATGGTGCTATGTAATATGCAGTAGACCAAAGTGAATTAGGGTATATTTTCTTTTGTAGCTAACTAGAAGAAATGCAATGCTGTAGCTGTGCAGTAATCAGAAAAGCTCTGAAATAAGTACAGTATTCTTCATTATTGCATGTGCTTACTCTCAAAGCGACAAAACTGAACTACTATTAGAATGCCAAGTTTTCATTTTGTGTGAAGTTGTTTCACTGTGGAAAATTGAAATTAAAGTGTTAAGCTCTTAGTCTGAAGTTTGGAACCATTGAAATTGGGAAAGATATCATGGCAAACATTTTCCTTGTTGTTAGAATCTTAATCTAGTTTACTTCCAAGGTTCAGAGGTTACTAATGAGTGCAGTAGAGGCCTGATGTATATACAAACAACAATCAGCACCCAACTCACCTCTGCACTCTGGGGCATGAGGGAGCAAAGCAGTGACTGCATATGTCACAGTACATAGACCTATACACTAAACCTTGCTTTCCTTAGCCAAGATACAGTAAATCTGTGTACCATTAACAGTATATACATATCATGTCCTGAGTTGGGGACCCATGAAGTGGTGGTCCCCAGTAATCTCACTGAGCTACCACAACACTGGAAGTGATGCATTATTTGTCTTTGCCTAATGGGATTTTATTTTGAATAATTGTTGAGTATATTGGTAACAGAAAGTTTTGTATTTATTCCAAGTATGTCAAAAGCTGAGATTTCATTTTCTGAAGTGTATTGGGGTTGGCCTTAGTAAAGGACCATTCTATTTAGAATATGGTGGTTATTTGGATTCACAGGAAGGAATTGGTTTTTGAAACCATTTGGAAAGTCAAACCATCTTCAAGTGTTACTTGTAGTTTTAAAAGGAACTTTGATTATTGGTAGCAAATTGTTTGATTCTGCACTGTTATTTAGTTGCCTCTAGTTTGAATTTAATGTCAATGATATATTCATGCCCAGGTGCTGATTATGGTTTTTGTCATAGTTGCATGAGAAAAGTGGATTCTCTTGTACAGGAGCACCTGTACTCTTAGTAGTGTAGACTGGGAAGTCTTACTTGGATTGTCACTTTATAGGCGTGTGACTCCTGGAAACAGTACCTGATGGCATTATTACGTACCTCTTTCCATTCTTATTGCAGATATAGTACCCATATATTGTTACTAGCAGCTTAGGCTTATAAAGATGCATTGCTACAAACAGCTTGAGTTGTTCTTGAACTTACAAGTCATCTTTTCCTTTCTGGTACTTTACATGTGTTTGTTTATAAAATGGAAATTGAGTAAAATTTGCAAACAATAAGGGAAAGTAAAGATTGGTAGTTATGTTGGATTGTGTGGTCAATAACCAACACATACCAATCATTAAGTTTATTTCAGGAGTATCATTGTAAACTTTTTTTTTCTTTTTTTTTTTTTTTTTTTTTTTTTTTTTTTTCTTTTTTTTTTTTTTTTTTTTTTTCTTTTTTTTTTATCATGAGCATTGCCCTTCACTGGGGGTTAGATTTTTGAAAGATCTCAACTTTTTTTTCTTTTTTTTATTATTATTATTATTATTATTATTATTATTATTATTATTATTATTATTATTTCCTGTTAAGATTAGGTCTTCATCTAGGCCTCTTATTCTATGATGTGTTGCACATAACAATAGGTCTTAGTCCTCCTTCCACTTCTGCTTTCTGACCAAGTATTCTTGATTCCTCCTCATTCGTGATCAGGCCATCTCAGCCATTTTTCCAGCCTCATGATAGAGGATCTCTGCACCAAATCTTCATTTGTATTACCTTCCCACCAAATTACATTCCTGCATTTAAACATTCTGTGGTCACAGCTTTTCAAGATTTCTATTTTCCTTGTCAGCACACTTCTGTTGCACAGGATAGTAGTGTTCTTATACACCTTTGCTCTTGCTTTTAACATTATTAGTAAACCATATTTTGAGACTAGCCAATAACACTCGGTAAAAATTGCAAGGTTCTGTTCAAATCCCATGAGGATATTTGTGAGAATCTTCAGCTTTTAAAGATTTTGGATTTCTGATGTTGTGATAAGGTTAAACTTTTAAAAATTAAAGAAGACTCGTAGCCTCCACAACAGTATTTAGTAAAGTTAGAATTTACTTCTAGTGTTCAGGGGTAACCAAGTATGTTAATATATTTTAGTTCAGGGAAATTTGTGCATTTTTCTGCATTTTTGGATAAGTATACATTGCAATGCATTTCAGTATATGAGTTTGCTTGGTAGGTATATGCTGCAATTTTTGTTAAACCATCCCTATTACATGGGATCTGTATGCTCGTTTGTCACGTGTGACTCAAAAACTTTTGGTCATTAAAAAGCAGCACAAATACGAGAAGGCATAAAAAGGCTGTTGTATATTATTTTCAATGTAGGAGGTCCAATTCTTGATCGCATGAAAACTGAACTTAACTTAAAATGTTACAGCTTAATGGTAGCTACTTCACTTCATTTTTGCAAGAGAATAGATAAAATTTACAGTAAGATACTACCTATGTCTACAGGTAGTGTTTCTAAAAGGTTTTTCAGAAGAGGAAAAGTAAATTGAAGTGAAAATTGAGTGGGTGAAGTAGTAACAGGTTGATATATGTACTTATACTTTTTTGCAAGAGCACCAAAAGAGGTATGTTAATTCAGTCAAGTGAAAGTCATTTTTAATGGTTAACGCATCAGGGGTTTGATGTTCGTGAGTTTGTTAGTGTAGCTGAGGATCTACTTGAATTTAGCCAGCTGTTTTTATATACTGTATACTTAATCACAATTGCATCCTTTTTGTTTAATTTGTGCTATGATCTTTTAACCTTATAATATTTTGTGTAATGCATCTTTAGTCCTATATACCTTGAATTTGAATTTGATTTAAGTACTTTCTTGAAGTGTTGGTGTGACAGGACTCCTGGTGCATTATGTTTTGCCAATTATTTATAGTTTTGATACTACAGTTGCACATTGGCTTGTTTGGTTGTTATTTTCTGTAGCTTCCATGCAAATGCAGTGGGCTGCCTTTTATTTTTATCTATGACTTTATTTTATCCCCCATTTATTTGTTGTTATTGAACAGGTGGTTGAAGGGTTGGATCCAGTGGAACAACAGCTTGCACAGATGGAAGGCCAAGTACTTTCTCACAATCAGGTTAGTGGTCACAGTGGGTCTGGCTGATCAGAAGTGTCTAGATACTGTTGGTCTGAATGTTGGTTTGGGTTGGGGATGTTGTGCAGTCTGAGGTCTCTCTTTTTGAGCTATGGATTTGACATTTTATTTTTTACTTATATATTTTGTAAAGTCATGGTTTGTGTTAATCACCGCTCATTATTATTTTATGGGTGTTATAGTCATGTTGATGTTAGGTTCATTCCCAATTCTTTGTGTTTGTATATAATTTTTTCTGCATAGCTTTTTATTTTATTTTTTTTCCTCCAAGATTATCTTTGCTCTGAAAGCTAGGTTTTTATGAATCTATAATTAAGGAGATTATACAGTCAAAATTTTAAGCATATTTTCAGTTGTTCAAGAAGTATCATATGTGTACAGTGTTCTTAAAAGTACGTATTATGTAATTGTGGTGAGAGGTTATACATATATCTGCTGTTTAGAGAAATACGTCTAGGTGTAGGTGGAAAAACTTTTGCTTTTCCCATAGAAGTTGAAGTTGTTTTGAGAGAAACATTGCTATGTTACATTTAGCAACCACTTTTCCACTCTGATCTGTGATTACAAGTTTCTGTTAGATACCTAATTGTATTGATTATATTTTATCTTTATGGTCTGTCTCTGGACTTGATTGCTTGATTTCTTAATTAGGATTTGGTGAGAGCCACCCTGCTCATGTAGGAACGGCATTCATGAACTGAGAAGCTCCATGTCTTTTTTTTTTTTTTTTTTTTTTTTTTTTCTTATTCATTTTTTTTTTTACCAAACTTTTGATATTATAGTGACCACTAACATTTCAGCATAATGTTTTCTTATGTAAAAGTATGTTTTGTTGGAGATATACCTATTGATAGAAATTTAGTGAACATTTGATCATTGTCCAGGTGATTGAAGGCTCGGGTCAGCAACAAACGACAGGTAATACTGGCCAGGCAGGGAGTGGTGCCAATGCTGGGGGTGATTCTGGGTCCCTAGACACCATGAGTGTGGTTGAATCTCTGGTGAAGCTTGGTGAGAAACAACCTACAGAGAATGAAAATGGATCTGGAGAGGAAGCTACAGAGGTACGTATGTCATTCCTTGAATTTTCAGCAACAGTTGGGAATTAAAGAGGTACACTATTTACTAATATATTCAGTTGGATGATTTTTTTTTTTTTTTTTTTTTTTTTACTGAAATTCTGGATAGGGTATTGCTCTCATTACTTATATTGTTACAAGAGATGATTCTCCGAAACCATAGCAGCTCCTCAGCGGCGTGGTTGGTATGGTATTAGCGTCCCACCTCGGTGGTCGCGGGTTCGATTCTCGGCCATTCCATTGAGGAGTGAGAGATGTGTATTTCTGGTGATAGAAGTTCACTCTCGTCGTGGTTCGGAAGTCACGTCAAGTCGTTGGTCCCGTTGCTGAATAACCACTGGTTCCATGCAACGTAAAAGCATCATACAAACAAACAAAACAAATAAACAAACGAAACCACAGCAGGCCCTTGGTTTTTGTGATGGATTTCACATAGTCATTCGAATTTCAAAACGTTATTTTTGAAGTTTGAAGGAAGCAAAAATATAGTCTTTAGTATTATAAATAATTTAATTGCAATAGCATTTTTAATCAGACTAAACATGGTTTGCTCCTGTGGCAAAAATTTTGACCTACCCTCCATGCAGTTTTGACCAGTCTCAGTCACAACTTCCCACCATTTTGTTTTGTTATCCCACCATTTTGTTTTGTTATACCAGACCTGGAAGCTTGAAATATATATGCTGTAATGCATCTCTGGGATGGCAAGGAAGTTGTGTCACCAACCATTTGCTACAATTAGGCAAGGTAACATAAAAGACCTTGAATTCCTAAGGTTTCTATGTCCCTGGAGTCCGCTCTGTGGTTAGTGTTTGCAAATCTTTTGATACTTCTGACACTCTCCCTAGAAGGCTCCTAAACTGGTGCAGCAGTACACTTTTGCAGGTTCCACAGAAATCAAGAAATGTTGAACCTTGACATCTAGAAGTTACTTGGCTGATCATCTGAAGCAAAGGCTATCTTCAAGCTATAGAAATGCTTTATCTCCTTTTCTGAGCAGTTTGGAGGCTTTTCTGCATTTAGTGCAGAGATAAGACCATTGATTCAGTTATTCCTATTATTCCAAAGATAGCTGAATTTTGAGAAAATCAGGATAGTTGTCAGTTTTGGCCACAAAAGGTTATTGGCAAACATTTGTTCCAGTCTCCGCTGCTTTGTCCTCAGTTAAATTGAGATTTGATTTTATGGAAGTTTCTGCCTTCCAGTCCTGGTGTGGCGATTTGTCACAACTCATAGATCAGATCACTTGAATAAATAATGGGAATTAAGACTGCTTGGGACTGGAATCTGCCCACATGCATACCAGCCAGCTGACTGCCTTTGTCCTTCTGAGGGATTGGAGTAGAGCAGGAGACGATTCATATCACATTAAAATGCTATTTATAATTAGTGAAAGAGAGATTGGTCAACAATTATACTTTTTTATGCAAATTTTATACTGGCTTGTGTTGAGTCTTATTTGCACATATTTTGAGTTCCTGTTTAACTTTTATTTATTGAAACAAGGACAGTGAAATGGTTTTTATTGTAAGAAAATTAGAAGCTGGTATTAGTTAAAACAATGTTTGGATACCTTCATCTGCAGAGCTGATCTTGACAACGATAGATCATGAGAGCAGTACAGCCAAGTCACTTTGATTCCGATTTGACACTTTCTAGCCTTTTGTCCTTGATTCAGGTTGGTGCTGATATGCCGAGCCTTGATGGAGATGGAACTGATGACGCAACAGAGGTAGTTCATTTTAAATGTAGTTGAGAAATAATTGGCTTTGTGTGGGAAATTTTTTCTTAGTTAAAGCCTTAAAATTTGTTGATTAAAACATATTATACGTCAGTATGTTTCATGTGCATGACTTTTACTTGATTCTAATTCTGATGTTTGGTAATGTCTTTTAAGGAAATTAAAGGGATTGTGTTACCAGGTGTGCATGCAGGTAAATTCTCATTCTTGTTAAATTGAAATGCAGCTTTGTCGTTTCAATGGTCAAGATGATAATGACAAGGAACTGTTATGTGACTGGGTATATGTGGTGCTTTGCCAGACAAGGAGTGTAGCAATACTGCATACATTTTACTGACTTGAATAAACTAGTCCTTGTCATATATTGCATAAATAATGCTTGAAATTTTGATTTTAATGTGATTTCAAGTATTTATTGCATTTGGTATTTTTTATAGCCTGGCAATTTCCCATTCTAATTTCAAAACTTGAGTGGTGGGTATAAGCAAAAAGAAATTGTCTCCAAAATGTGTCATGTGTGGGTATTGCAAAAGCTTGGAATACTGTTAAGAGGTTTTTTGTGTTGGGTTGACTGTGCTGTAAAGCTGTTTTGTACAAAATGTTAATTTTGATTACAAACAGTAATTAGGACTAGTAGAGTACCTCACTTCCTGAAGCTCCCTCTTGTATCATTGAACAAAAACTTTTGTAATGACTCGTTTGTTTGTCTAAAATTTACAGTAATAGGAAACTGATAGTCTTTGGAGAATGAAGACAGTAAGGGAAAAGCATTTGATTGTTAGACTTATCTTCATTCAGTATGTAGTAAATATGATATTGTAATGATACAATTAAGTTTGTTCATACTTACCTGGCAGATATATATATAGCTGTATTTTTCCGAATCCGACAGAAATTTAAACACTTACGACACACGCAGTGGGAGTCAGGTGGTTAGTACCCATTCCCGCCGCTGGGAGGCGGGTATCAGGAATCATTCCCATTTTCTATTCATAATTTTTATTTCCACTGTCTCCTGAGGGGAGGTGGGTGGGTACTTGATTATATATATCTGCCAGGTAAGTATGAACAAACTTAATTGTATCATTACAATATCATTTTGTTCATGAAACTTACCTGTCAGATATATATATAGCTGAATCCCACCTTTGGTGGTGGGAGTAGACAGAATAGAAGATTTTAGGAAACATATATATGCAGATAAGTTGATATCTTGATTCCTTACCTGTTAGCCATAGCTGACTTCGTGGTTACTGCCGCATAAGTCTGCTTGTGCTACTAGAGTTGCCAGCAAGGTAGAGACCTATAAAGCTGGTGCACTCCAGATGATCTGTCAACAGGGCGAGACCACGACGTGACTAGACCATTGACCATACAAATGAGGGGCAACGAAGTAAAACCAAACCACCTGGCGTAGCCTACCAAAAGTATCCCACATAGACTAAGCTAATGGAAGGGAGATCCGCCGCAGGCGGTCAACCCCACAACCATAACACAAGTTAAAAACTCCCCTAAACCATTAAAGGATAGGATGAGCGCTACCTCCTGCCCCCAAAACAGTGTCTGCAGCGACGTATGGTCCGAGCGAGTAACAATTTTCGTATGTTGCTTTCACCTCCCGCAGGTAGTGTGAAGCGAACACCGAATTGCTTCGCCAATAAGTGGCGCCCAAAATATCTTTGATTGCCATATTTTTGTGAAAAGCCACCGAAGTAGCAATAGCCCCTCAACTCGTGGGCTTTCACTTTCAGAAGCTCCATGTCACTTTCACTACACTTTTCATGGGCTTCCTTAACCGTACTTCTTAAGAAGAACGCCAGTGCATTCTTCGACATCGGAAGATCTGGTTTTCTCACAGAACACCAAGAATTCTCCGAAGAACCTCTGCATGCTCTGGTTCTCTGCAAATAAAACTTGAGAGCCCTGACAGGACACAGGACTCTCTCAGCTTCAGGTCCCACTAGCTCCGACAACCCTTTGATCTCGAACGTCCTCGGCCAAGGGTTGGAAGGGTTCTCGTTCTTGCTAAGAACGTAAGGAACTTCTTAATTTTTGGAACAAACTGCACTATGATCCTTGAAACCCAAATATGCTTGCTTATGACTTGAAATTTCCTCAATCCCTCTTTCGCCTTCGTCCGCCAGAGCGGTTAGGAAAAGATGGTCTTCTTAGTAAGATTCCTAAGCGAGGCTAAATGGAGCGGTTCAAATTGACTCGACATGAGAAACTTCAGTACCACGTCTAAGTTCCACGATGGTACTTTAGGTTGGAGAACTTTCACAGTCTCAAATGATCTAATGAGATCATGAATGTCTCTATCATTTGCTAAGTCGAGTCCTCTATGTCTGAAGACCACAGAAAGCACGCTTCTGTAGCCTTTAATCGTGGGAACGGCTAGTTTCGCTTCTTTCCTAAGGTGAAGAAGGAAATCTGCTATCTGGCTCACAGAGGTTGAGGTGGAGGAAATGCCCTTCCTTCTGCACCAACTTCTAAAGACAGCCCACTTTGATTGGTAAACTGCGATTGAGGAGGGCCTCCTTGCGGTGGCAATCGCCGTTGCCACAGGTCTTGAAAAACCCCTCGCTCTGGCCAACTTCTTGATAGTCTGAACGCAGTCAGACTCAGAGCGGGGAGGTTTTTGTGGTACCTCTCGAAGTGGGGCTGTCTGAGTAGATCTTTTCCTTAGGGGCAGAGTCCTTGAAAAGTCTACTAGGAAGGACATCACCTCCGTGAACCAGTCGACCGCTGGCCAGAAGGGGGCGATGAGGGTCATTCTCGCTCCTTCTGATGCAGCGAACTTCCTCATTACTTCCCGAGGATTTTGATTGGGGGACCAGGATTGGAAAGAAGAATGGCCTCGGTGCCAACGACAAATAAACTTAAAAATATAAAAAACTGAAGTCTATGCATGGAGAACATCCTCACAGAGAAGAGAGTGAGTTCCCCCCTGTTTCCTGAGGTATGCCAAGGCTGTGGTGTTGTCCGAGTTTATCTGAACCACTTTGTTGGAGACTTCCTCTTCGAAGAACCTTAGAGCAAGGTAAACCGCTGAAAGTTCTTTTAGATTGATGTGCCAGGACACCTGTTCCCCTCTCCAGGTGCCTGACACTTCTCTCCCTCCCTAGTGTTGCTCCCCAACCCGTGGAGGACGCGTCGGAGAACAACACTAGGTCGGGGTTCCGAAGCTTGAGCGAAAGTCCTTCCGCAAGCTTCTTTGGATCCAACCACCATTTGAGGTGCTTTTTTCACTTCTTCCGTCAAAAACAAGACCTCTTCTAGATCCTGTTTGCGTGACCAATTGCTTGAGAGGAAGAACTGAAGTGGTCGGAGGTGCAACCTTCCCAGAGAAACAAACTTCTCCAGTGAGGAAATGGTCCCCAGCAGACTCATCCATTCCCTCACCGAGCATGTTTCCTTCCCTAGAAAGGCCGACACTTTGTCCAGGCATTGAAGTTGTCGCCCCTGGGACGGAAAAGCCCGAAAAGCCACTGAGTCCATCTGAATCCCCAGATAGACTAAGGATTGAGAAGGAGTCAGATGCGACTTTTCGAGATTCACCAGAAGTCCCAGGGACCTCGCTAACGACAGAGTCGTGTGAAGGTCCTTCAGACACCGGTCTTGTGATGAGGCTCGAATAAGCCAGTCGTCTAGGTAGAGAGAGATCCTTATTTCCGCAAGATGGAGCCACCTCGCAACGTTCTTCATAAGAAACGGTGAACACCATCGGCGCCGCTGAGACCGAAGCAGAGTGCCCCTGAATTGGAAAATCTTCCTTTCAGACAAACCGCAGGTATTTCCTTGATCGGGGATGGATGGGGACGTGAAAGTATGCGTCCTGAAGGTCTAAAGAGACCATCCAATCCCCCGGTCTTAAAGCTGCAAGCACGGATTGAGGTGTCTCCATCTTGAACTTCTGCTGGTTAAACGAAGCGATTTAGACTGCTGACATCCAGAAACGGGGCGCCACCCCCTGACTGCTTCGGCACTAGGAACAGACGGTTGTAAAACCCCGGAGAACTCCAGTCGAAGACCTGTTCCACGCCTGCTTCTCGATCATTTGATCTAGTAGATCGTGAAGCACTTTCTGCTTTTCTCCCTCGATACGACGGAGACAAATCCTTTGGTGTCGAAGACAGCGGGGGTAACATCAGGAAAGGAATTCTGTACCCCTTCTTGACGATGTCCAGAGACCAACGCGCTCGGCACCTCTCTCTTTTCCCAAGCTTTCGCGAAATGTAGAAGCCTGGCTCCTACCGGTGTCTGAAGGACTTCCCTCTCTTCTTGCTCTTGGAAGGAGCGGGGAGTCTTGCCTCTGAAAGAGCCTCTTCCTCGAGGGGCTGGCTTCGAGGAAGAAGCGGATCGAAAGGGCTTCGATTTCTTCAAAGCAGAGACCCAGAAGACGAAGAAGTAGTAGGCTTCCTAGAAGACTGTGCCAGAAGGTCTTGGGTTGCTTTCTCCTGGAGACTGGCAGCTATGTCCTTTACCATAGACTGGGGGAAGAGATGTTCTGAGAAAGGAGCGAAAAGAAGATCCGCTTTTTGCGCTGGTGAGACCGACTTTGCAGTAAAATTGCAAAAAAGTGCTCTTTTCTTAAGCAGTCCCGTGCTGAAATGAGCAGCCAATTCCTCAGAACCATCCCTGACGGCCTTGTCCATGCAAGACAATACACTGGACAGCTCCCCCAGACTGATGGAATCAGAACTCCTGGACCTGGCATCCAATACTCCCAGGCACAGTCAAGAAAATTAAAGACCTCTAGTGTCCTGAAGAGGCCTTTAAGGTGAAAGTCTAACTCACTAGTGCGTCCAAGAGACCTTCGAGGAAGACAGAAAAGATCTTCTGGCGGCGTCTACAATACTACCAAAGTCTCCTTGAGCTGAGGCTGGAAGCTTAACTCCGACGTTTTCTCCCGTCTCATACCACATACCAGCTTTGCCACCGAGTCTTGAAGGTGGTAAAGCGAAAGAAGTCTTGCCTGAAGCTTTCCTCTTTTCCATCCAATCATGGACCTTTCTAAAAGCTTGCTTCGTAGAAAGCGACTTCTTCATTCTCACAAAGCCCGAGATCTTAGTAGCTTTGGATGACGAAAACTGAGAGGGAGGAGTACGTGGAGCTTCAGGTTGGAAAGTGTCTGCAAAGGACTGACTGTAGCAAACGAGTCAAAACCTTGTAGTCCGTCGAAACTGGAGCCAACTGCGGTTTCTTCGTCCACTTCGACGAAAGCGTCACTAATTTCCTCTTCAGACACTGGAGAAGTCGGAGGAAGTAAAGAAGAGTCACGAGCTTTCTCAAAGAGAAAGAGCGGCGAACAGGAAGAGTTCCCGCCCTCCGCTTGCGCTTGCGGAAGTGGAAAACTGACGTCGTAGGCGTGCGCTTGGCGTCCGAAGCCAATTCTACTGGCGCCGACTGAAGCGCGCTCAAACGCCACAGGTGTACACCTGGCGTCCGCGGGTGCGCGCTGAGCGTCCCACTGGTTGCGCGACCGAGCGTCCACTGGTGCGCGCCGAGCGTCCACTAAAACCTCGCTGAGCGTCCACTGGCGCTCGCGAAACTTGCACCGAGTCACGCTCGGCGTCCACTAAAGCGCGTTTGACTTTCACAGAAGCGCGCTCGGCATCTAAAGAAACGCGCTTCTTATCCACAAGTTTCGTAGCAGCGAAAACAACCGCATTTCACGAGAGCGAGAAACGAATTTCTCGCCTCCTCTAGAAAGTTGCTGGGGTTGGGAGCAGAACGAACTCTAGAGGGAGACTCAAAACGGAGAGAGAGACGAGCGAGGAGAGGGCGAGAGGGGAGAACGCCTCGACCTCTTCACAGTGAAGATTGTCATCATTCTTACGGCGGACGTGGAACAGTCTCTCTCGAAGAAAAAACATCTCGAAGTTGCTGCTGAAGAGACTGGAGAATCTGCTTGTAGGTGAAGCCTCCTTTTCTGGGGAGGGGCTGATCCTGTGAGCAGGCGAGTGGCGAGGGGACGCCATTCTTGCTACTCCCAGGAACCGCCACTTCACGCACCTTAGAGCGACTGCGGCGCTCGAAAGAAACATCTAGGAAAGACTCCGCCTCCGAATAATCCTTACGCTTCTTCTGCGGAGGAAAAGCAGCAAAACAAAGCACTATCAGGCGACGAGCAAAGTTCCGGAGAACAACTTGGACGTGAAGCGTCCCGAACGCGAGCGTCCTTTTCAGCGGACGTGATGCGGTATGAGAGCTCCACCCCTTGCGCGGGGAGGAAGCTTCAGAAGAAGAAAAAGCACTCCTTGAGAAGACGTGCACGCGCACGCTCCTTGGCAGTCTGGGTAGGTTCGTCAGAAGCTGCCGAAGGCACGCCAGATCGGTGGGGGTTCCTCGTAACCCTCCTTCGACTTTCGACATGCTCTCTCCCCGTAATCTGGGAGTCAAGCAGAGGTCTAGGTCTAGAGGCGGAATGAGGCCGATCTGACGCACCCTCCACTACACAAGGGGCACTTTTCACTGCACTTCTCTTCACTTTTGCTCTCCAGAGCTAACACTTTTGATTCTAAGTTACGAATCGATTCAAGAATTAGCGATAATGTATTACCTTCTACCGACACTGTTTCAGGGGCCGGAGGCAACACTACAGGGGTTAGGAGCATAATCTACAGAAGGAGGGTTAGCAGGAGAATAATTTAAATCTTGCCTACCTGAAACAACTCCCCTGGAGGAAGACCTCCTTAACCTATCTCGCTCAAGTTTCTTAAGATAGGTTTCATACGCCTTCCATTCCGACTCTGTTAATGCTTTCACACTCCTTACAACGACTTCAAACGTACATTCATTCCCCCTGCAAACTTTACAAAACAGAATGTGGGTCTACTGAGCTTCAGTAGCTACCTCTACATTCGGACATAGAACAAAATCTAGCGCTAGCAGAACTAGACCCTGACATCTTGATCAAAGAAAAATCAATACCAAATTCAAATCAATCCAAAGTCAACGTGTGCCAAGCCACCGATCCAATTCAGATACCAAAGAAAAACCAAAAGGGATACTCAAGTAGCTAGTAAGTTTCCAAAATCTTGGGACGGAGGTTGCTGCAAACAGGTGTTTTTCAGCACCGGCGACAGAAAAATTATGAATAGAAAATGGGAATGATTCCTGATACCCGCCTCCCAGCGGCGGGAATGGGTACTAACCACCTGACTCCCACTGCGTGTGTCGTAAGTGTTTAAATTTCTGTCGGATTCGGAAAAATACAGCTATATATATATCTGACAGGTAAGTTTCATGAACAAAAGCTGTCTTTTCATTCAGTATGTACCAAATAGCTCTTCACTTTGTTCGGTAATATGGAAAGTAGGAAGATGATGAGAAAAAAGAATAAGCATATGATTTTATATATGCATTTACGTATATGATCCTTGATATATAGTGAGTAACTGCACTCCTTTCCTCTGTGTAGTGTACTTTCTGCTTGAATTCCCATGTGGTCTAGGTCTAGATCTGTTTCTTTATCAGAATATTGTGGGCATTACTAGAGGTCTTCCAGCTACTAAAATCACTGTGCAACCAAACTGTCTTGTCTTCAAGGTTTCTTTATTTCCGAGCCAATGTACACTCCATGTCTTCCCAATTTCCATATGTATTTAACATGATCTTCCCACCCATCTTTGGCCATCACCTGTATCATTCTATTGTTACACCTTTTCAGAAATTTCATTTTTTGTGTTGGTGTCATGTCTTTGTTACTTGTAGTAGTACATGCACCATCCAGGCTATTGTTACTACTATTCTCACTGCCTTGTCAGTGTTGCCCCCCCAAAGCAGAACACATTTCATCTCTGCTACCACAACATGGTACTTCTTCCTCTCTTCTTCATTAGCTCTTTTTTTCTTGGTCATCGAAAATATCACTCCATGTATTTTGTAATTGTAACACCTTAAAGCATCATATGTTACATAAGGTACAAAGTTCTGTTTTCTCCGTACAACTTTACCAGTGTCAGCATGTTCACTTTATACAGACTTCTCTAGACACTAGTAAGTTGTGTTTTGCTAAAGCTAATTTTTTGTCCTCCATTCTACTCTTCCATCTTTGCAAATATTCCTGTAACCTCTTGATACTGTAATTTTAGTATTACACTTAATCTCCTGAACAACTTATATGCATTAAATGTGTGTCACCTCCAGGTTTCTTATATTTTAACTTTATAGTTTGATGTTTTTAAGGTAGGAAGTTGCCAAAAAGTGGCTGTTGGTAAAGTAAGAAGAAAAAATGCTGGGTAATAGATCTCAAATTTTCAAGGAGTTTTACTTGTGTAATGCAGATGTTTGATATGTAGAATATGGTTTTTATTGGCACTGTAGAATTAATAGTCATTAATTCCTTTACTAGTTAGGTCTGTGATGAGCTGAATTTGACATTTCTTGAATTCCTGAACTTACGTAGTGGTTTTGACATTCTTGTATTCCTGTGATAAACTTTACAAAGCTCAGTACCAAGTCTGTAATCCTCATTTACGAATGTAGAACCATTGCCTTTAACAAGTCTTTTTCTAGTTAAACTTTAACTAATGACACTTGATTTTAATTACTACTTCTTGTCAGTTTCCCCAGTGCACAAAACCAAACTGGTAGCTATACATTTGGTTTTTTCAGCCTTTCTTCCAGTCCTCAAATCTCTTAGCGTTTTAACTGAAAGTCTCTCTCTCTCTCTCTCTCTCTCTCTCTCTCTCTCTCTCTCTCTCTCTCTCTCTCTCTCTCTCTCTCTTTTTTTCTTCTTTGTCTTAAATTTAATTCCTTAGTTAGATGTCTGTGTGAGACTAATCTCCCATGCTTTTGTAATTCTGAAACAGAATCAGGCTCCAGCTGAAAAGTATTTCAAGTACAAAAGAAAGTAAAAATGAGATGAATGAAAATCTTGTGTGTTCTTACTCTATAAAAACTAATTTTATCATTTTTCTAGATCACCAGAAAATCTTTGAAGTGTAATTCAAATGAGTAGAGTCTGCGTTTACTCTAAGCAGTTCACAGCATATGTGGATATAACACCGACGAGACCACCATAATCACTTGATCAAGTTATGTGGCTTCTCTTCCTTCTTTTTTCCTTTATTTGAACCTCTTGCATTTGGGTTTGTTCCTGTGAGGAGTGATAATAGAGATTGGGTTTGATCTGTTTATGCTCATGTGAGAATCATCATTTTCTGCCATGCTGCTTGAACAAGTTTTTTCCGGAAAACATTCAGATCACTTGAGGGGCCATAAATGACTTATGGAACACTCACATTTCATCTCGGGGATATGAGGAAAGATAGTTGCGGGGGACGGTACTACATCTCCCATCCCAGTACGTCTTGTATATATTTTCCCATAGATATATTCAGGTGGTTGCTGGTTTCAGTTCTTGTCTTTTATGATATTGTGTCAACTTTAATTTGAATTTTACAAAAAGTACAATAATATATTAGAACATGTATAACACGCCAAAATTAGCAGGCACTTTTTTTTACTGTAGTCTTGTAAAAGAGGTCCCATACACAGTAGGTAATATTAATTTTCAGCTTCCTGTGGAAGGTACAGAAAATTATTATTTTTTTTTTTTCCCCTCTTAAAAACCATATTGGGGAGAATAGTTTAATCCTCAGAACTCAAGATAGGACCATAAACTTGGGTGCTTGATGTAACAAAGTTATTGATATTGCATAGACATTTAGCTTTGCATTCTCATCATTTCAGATGGACAAATTGATCCATTGGTAAAGAGTTGTCATGAATGTTAATACTTTTTTTTTTTTTTTTTTTTTTACTCAACTCTCCGACTTTAGAAAAGCCTAGTTAGACCCAAGTTGCAGTGGGGAAAAAGGCGGTAATCAGAACAGCTGCACTGAGTTTCGTATGGTTTGGTCTAGTGTTTGAGTTATCCTCTTTTTAATGTCCTCATACTGTTTAGGTTGGTGCATCAATGCCTTGTATAGGAGAAGAAGATGAAACGGGGGCTGGAGAAGGGGAAGAGGAAATGGAGACTGATGTAGCCACTGAAGAAGATACTGGCAAACGAAGGAGACAACCCACCCAGAAGATGATAGAAGCCATGGGTATGCTGAAGAGAAAAATTCCAGAATCTCCAACACAAGGTATGTACTTAAGGGTGCTGCTTATTTTCATTTATTTAGTACTTTATTGATTGGGGAATCAGGGCTAAAATGATGAGTTTCAAGTCTGCTCAGGCTTAAAGATTTGCCATATCTTTCTATGTTTAGATGTGAGATATTTTCACTGTCCTTAGTTTTTTTTTAATGGCAATTTCAGTGATTTTTTGTAGGCTGTTACAAAGAATTGTATTAAAATTGTAATTCAGAGTCCTTTTAACTGAAGTATTAAGTTGCTATAAAAATCATTTCTAGTAACATAAGATGCAGTGACTAACGTTTTTCCAGTGAGAGCAATAGCTCTCTACTTTATAAAAAGGAATGTGTTAGGAGCAAGTCACAGATTATTTTAAGAGTATTCATGAAGCAGACCCTTACTTTTTTCATAGATACCTGCCTGTTTATTTTATGGCATTGAATTGCTACATTTTCATATTAGATTCTCAACGAAACAAACTTTTGCAGGTGGCAGAGGTAAAAAAATGAAATAATTAGACACTGGATCTTCACATTCTTCTTGATCGTTAGGATTACTTAAGGTGAGTGGTTGTTAGTCTCTCCCAACTTTTATCTGAATAGCAATATTGTCAATAGTTTTTTTCCTGTATTTTTGCAGTTGTAATTGATGCCATATTGGCTCTCTTCTTGAAGAAGATTGAATGTATCTTCTGAATGAAAGCAAAAAGAGGAAAGAATTACAGGTAGCCCCGGGTTACATCGAACTCTACTATGTTGTTCCAATCTTAAGGCGCTTGTCTTAATATATTCATTAAAAAAATTGGTCCCAGGTTACGGTGGATGTTTTGAAGTTGCGGTGTTTCAGTCTTGCAGCGACAAAAGACTGGGACTGGTTTCCAAGATTGTAGTTGACTGGACAGTGACCTACTCTGGGTCACTCACGCAGTGTAGCAATACCAAACGAAGACTGCTCCCATGGTTGCGTGTTCATCACTTTTTTTTTATTTTAATAACTTTTGAATACGGTGTTCCAACTTCTGTCATGCCTCAGGAATGGAACTCTTATCGCAAGTTGGAGGCTGCCTGTACCATGTTAGTTTAATGAAGTTATGGATTATGATATTTTTCCCTCAATGAAGGTAGAAGTAATAGATGTGATTGTTTAGAATATCAGTGTGATGAGCGTAATTTATCATATTTTCCGGCATCAGAGACGCATTTTTGTTTGCCTGAAAATATACCGTGCATCCTATAAGCCCTTGATGTACAGCTTCTGGAAAAGCATATTGAATATGAAAGTCATGGAACATTAAAATAAAACAAAATATATCAAAGATAAATGAACTGATTAAGCTACCATAATCAGTGTGTTTTAGCAGGCAAAGCTATGATATGTAGAGCAGTAAGACACTTGGTTGTGTACATCTGCCAACCATAATGAACCCTTCAGTTTATGTAGTGCAGTCTTGTTATTTATTTGTCTAATTTTTCATTTTTGTTTTTCAAAATTGGGTTGTATTGTAAAGGTTGGAGCGTTTCAAAGCCAGAAAATAAAATACTTTAATCAGATGTTCATCAGGAATGTGACTTATCATACGAAATAGGAATCAATAAAAATTCTTTCTCCCAGTTAAGTTTTTAAAGAAATTACAAGTTAAGTATTGTTTATCAAAACTTTAAAACCAATGGACTATTAATTATCAGCAAAATTTTGAAAGGAAGTTGTGTTGCAGATATACTTTTGTATATCTGTAACACTTAACTCAGTATATCAATACAAGAAATTTGTTAAATTTAGGAAGAATTAACTGAGCAAACACAGGACCACCCAGACATGCATCACATAAAAAAAAAATAGTTCATAAGTCTTATACAAAATTTCTTTAATGCATACAGGCCTGGTCTTGGGGTCAGGTAGTGATGTTCAGCTTCTAAGAGTATTTTATGTTAAGCTTTATTGGGTATTTAACCTCTCTACCTTTTATGAAATGAGGAATGTAAGGAAATTGAGAAGGTATGAGAAAAAGAGTTAAGAAATTGTAACTACTATGTAGCTGTATACAAAGTGTTACATGCATGAAAGATGGAAATTGTCAAGGACATATTAATGCATGCAGACCTGCAATTTGGACCAGGTATTGGGTTAAGTTTCTCCTTAAATTAAGTCCTGAGCCATTCCACCTCTTGCATGTATTGTTCCTGGTCAGCTTATACACAAACACACCCATGTTGATGGCTAACACTACCAGAATAAGTTACTTGTAGCTTTCAAAGTGCCTACTTTTGATACCCTAAAAAAATTTGACTAAAAAAAACAAAAACAAAGCATAATGAAAGTTTTGGAGTGATCAGACATCTAACCCTTTAGCAAGGAGCAATTTACTAACTTAAAATTTTTATTTGGTCACCTTTGCCTTTATGGTATAGACCTGAAATGAATGCCTGCACGCCCTGCTAAGTCTTCATCCATGCCATATTTCCATGGTTTCCTGGCCATTGCACAGTCTTCTGCTTGTTCCATATGTGTGTGTGTGGGGGGGGGCGGTTTGTACCTTCCATCTCACTGCATGTCCGAATCATATGCAGTCTTTGAGTGTCTTGATCTTTCCAGTCCCCTAACATCACATTTGTCTACCACTTCCTCATTTGACATGTTATCTTTCTAGTACACTGGCAGTATCATAACAATTTATAGACTAGTGCAAGTCTTGCATGAATTATAAGTGTTTTTCCAAGTTAATTCATTTTTATGTTCTAGTAGTTAAGCAGTATTATCACCACCTCTAAATAGTTTCTTTCCAAACCTCCCACCCTCCATCCATCCACCTGTAGTCCAGTGGACCCCCTTTCCTGAAGTAAGAGAAATTTTCTACCTCCAGGACTTGTGCTTCCACCACATCATAGTTCTACCTCTTTGTCTTCCTCATTTGCTCTTTGTAGATATTTCTTGATTTCTTCTCACCATCAACGTAACTGCTTTTATGACTACTTTCCTAATGTTGTATTGCATACTGCATTTACTCTTTGTGTCTCTCCTCAGCATCTACATGACCACTTTTATGAAAACTGTACGTTTGCTAATTTTGCATTACATACTGCATGTACTCTTGATATCTCTTTTCAGCATGTACATAGCCACTTTTTGACTGCTTTTCCTTTTCAGCTCACCTTAAGCTTTGTTTAGCTTTTGCAGATTTTCACTCTTACCTCCATGTCACTTCCTTATTTTCAGTCTTTTTCAAACCTGTTCCATTTGTTTTGCTGTTAACATTAGGTTATCTGCATGTAGCATGGGCCTCCATTTTCTAGTTCTCTGTAACTTCATTACTCTAATAAACAGTAAAATGCTCTTAGAAGCAAATTGGTGGTAGTCCATCAAAGACAGTCAGAATGTTCGCCAGTTTACAATTCAGTTGTTAAATTTGTGGAATAAAGCTTTCATACCAGGCCTATGAGAGTTGGGAATGTTCAGCGAGTGATTTGCGAAAACTATTATTAGTCTTAATATCTCGGTGGTCTTGTTAAGCTGCTTTAGAATATATTGGATTAGGGTTGTTGAATCTCGGTTTAATGTGTTGAACTTCTTTTGCTTTCAGACTTAGGGGAAATTCTACAGATGGCAGCAGTCGCATAAAATAGAGGAGATCTCGGACTTACTTTTTTTTTTTATTTAATTCCTTTATTTTTCACATTTGCTGCTCTACTTTAAAAGTGTTTGGGTAATTTGTTGAATTGATTATTTTTCTGTATAGTAGAATCCATTGTAAAATGTTTCCTGAGTCCTTTTGTGTACATAGTTATCATCTCTGTAGATTAAGGTCTTGTCAAGTTATTTTAGCGCTGTTGATGATGAACTTATTCACATAAATCCTACCTTGAGAGTCTAGTAATGTTGCAATTCCATATATGCTGTTTTTGTTGACAAGGTAGTGATTATTGCCAATATTCAATATCACAGTCACTCTCTCTTACTTGATTTAGTCAAGTTAGTTATACTACAGTACTCATCAGCTTTTGATACTTGACTTGTTAATCAAATTCAATTTTATAAATTGTCAGTGCTTCATTTGTGATGCAAGCTAAGAATTTTGTGTAGGCATCCAGTTTTGACTTGAAATTGACTAAATAATTTCTTGAGTGTAGTTTTAACAAAGGAAAAATGACTCCAATTATGATCTTGTTTTGGTAATAAAAAGTCTGTCTCTTTTGTTTTGTATATGAAGCAGTGTTTGAAGGGATACCATGTAATGTATGGATTTTAGTAAGTCATTGACTACTGATAGTGGTTGCTACCATTTCCAAGCTCATAGATTATTATTGTCTCTGTGTCTTGTAGGATAGGTTACAGTTCACTTTGTTTTTTAGTCATGTGGAAAGTACCTGTTTATATGTTACTGTTGCTATTTCATTCGGCATTGTAAAATACCATATTGAAAGTACCTTGCTTCTTTTCTAAGGTGTAGTAAACTTTTCATTGCCAGCAAAAACTTCCTCCTCTTTCTCTACCCAACATCATTGATTTTTTCCCAGGTTTCAACATTTATTTTGACCATCTCTAATTTGATGTTTTCTTGGCTTGCTCATTCATTTATTCGACTTGTGCATTCTCATTCGTATTTCGCTATCTATTGTAGCTGTGTTTGTAATCAGTGTACATAAGTCTAGTGGCTCTTTTGTAATAGTTATTAGCATATAGAACTATATAGGGATGTACACACACAGTTTATAACAAAGTTGGCCGGACATTGTTTCAGCTTCTAATACATTCATTTTGTGGGTTGAAAACAGATTTTAACATCAAAGGAAAATAAATTACAGTGATAGAATACTTCAGTCAAAGTTTTGCAAAAATAATTGAATTACGAGCAACACATACTACTTTGAATCATGGTCAACCGTGTTATAATTTCTGGGATTCTCTTCGTTTTTGATGTCAACTTGCTGCCGATGATGTGTAGTACAGTAATGAAAAGGTGGGAAATATTTAGAAGTGTACTTTTATATCCTTAAGTTCTAAATCCGTCTGTACCCACAGATCTGTTGCAGTTTAAAAGAACGGAAGGCCTAGTTGTCATGCCGATATGAAGACTATGATAAAGGCTGTAATAACTAATAATAACTGTACTTGTATGCTTAACTGTAAAACATTTATATCTTAGTGTACTGTTGACTGTACATGTTGGTGAAGTAGAGAAGAGCAAGAAGTACAGTGTTCTGTTGCTACTCTGGAAATTCATAAGTGATGTGTGCTTGGCTGAGTGAATGACCTTTTTTGCCCTCAGCCTGACCAAAGGAATACTGGAGGGTACGACTTGTAGTTTCAACGATTAAAAATAGTAAATACTGCTGCGTTTTATTTTTCCCTATTCATAGATCATTTTGTGGGAAGTTTACGATAGTAATTTTTGAGATTGCTCTCATTTCATCTTTGCCTCCAACGCCACATGGAGCGAAGGCCTCTGTAAAATTCTGCCTCATATCCTTCCTATGGCTAGAGATAAGTGGAGTATCTGTAGCCCCCTTTTTCATAGCTCTAATGTAAGTGGGTCAGGGCTTTCCAACCCTTCTGTTGCCCACAGGAGCCCAGTGAACGTTAGTGTATTACATATTCTCTCACAGGTTTGCAAAGGACATATCGAAGCCATCTCCATCTCCCTTTTATCATTATCTCATAGGTTGGCAAAGGACATGTTCAACCCGTTTCCATCTCGCTTTCACTATCATCTCTGCATATGGAACTTCTGTAATTACTTTATGTATTGTCACATAACCCTTGGAAAACACTGATATCTCAAAAATTGTGATGAATTGCACAGGTAATGAGAAAGGATGGTGAACACTTAGCCAGAAAGTAGTAGATATGGAATGAGCAGGATGAAAGCCAGTCGGGCAAAAAGGTAAATTGCAGAAATGGTATTAAAGTTTAGACCACTAAGGAATTTTATCATAAAAATGGTGAAAATAAAGCGGAAAGCTGCTATTGAAATTGCTCCATTCACGTGTTCCATTTTAGATTCTTGGACACCTTCATGACTTGTTGCTACTCCCACCTGGTTTCTCTGGTAGTGGTCACCGTGGTGTCTGTACTGCGCCATCTAATTAATGACCAGATCCAGTGGTATTTGATGCCAATACATGTTTCTTTTTTCCATGATCAAGAACTGTCTTGTAAACTTTTTCCTGTGCAACACAACAAATTGAGCATGGTTATCCCTGATAAGCTGGAATAAAGAATTTGGGTACAGTGGTGTCTTTTAAGGTCACTTATCACGGATGATTGCAATTTGTTTGCAATCAGATGAAATTCAACAAGTAGGTTTTTGTAGTGATAATGGCCCTTTCCTTCAAACTGTTTGTCATTCATTAGTTAATGATACTGGTAGGTGGTTGGCACAGTCAGTGCACTGTAGGCATTGCTGGAGGTGGTTTGTAGCATCCCGTTTGCCCCTAGTTACACCCATTTCTTGGCCTTGTTCTGGTCTTCAATTCCAACTTCCTTTCTTCCATCATGCTACCCAACCACTCCAACTCCCTCTTTTGTCTGAATGTCTGAAAGTGCCCAGTGTTTGGCTTTAAGGTCAAATCTTCAGAAAATTATGATTGATTGCAACTTTGTTGCAGTCCAGGCAAAATTTACCAAAAACCCTAGGACAAACCTTGAGAGAATTTTGATTAGGTTACTGTAGCTTCGTTCATATTCTTTCTTCCATTATACTCTCCACCGTCCTAACAGTTGTCTTGTAGTGCAACTGCGAGGTTTTCCTCTTGTTACCCTTTAAAATTAAAGTGTTGAGACTCCATTTCCCTTTCAGACTTGGCTTTTAGCTTAAATTTGATGTTCTTGTAAATTCAAATTCAGATTCATTTAATGTATTGACATATACTTCAAATGGGGTTTATCAGCATGCTGGTACATCCTTCGAAATACTCTTAAACAATACATCATTCACATTCCAAAATTACTTATTCCAATAGATATTGGGAAACTTCATGTACCGATAATTCTAAAACTAACCGGGTCTCTGAACATGAATGTGATCCTAATGCACCATAACAATCTGTGATTGATGCATTTTACAATTCAGCAACGTCAAGTCAATGCAAATTTCGACAGAATGGGTGTTTTGTCAGATTTGGCAGTGATAAGAGAGTGCAAATTTCACCCAAAAATACATCTGTGTTTATTCTCAAATTGATCCCCGTAGGGGGTTAGTGCTGTCAGTATATCTCGTGCGGTGCATTGCTTAAGGTTCTTTGCAGTGTCCCTTTGATCCCTTTCATTCCTTTTACTGTACCTCCATTCATATTCTCTTCCATCTTACTGTTCACCCTCTCCTAACAATTGATTCATAGTGCAGTTGCCAGGTTTTCCTCCTGTTACACCTTTCAAACCTCATAGGTGCCAGTCAATATTGGCTTGAATCGTGTATTCCAATGACTGTAAGAAGCGTGGCTTTAAGTTCGTCTCTCTTTATAAGATAACTTCATTATAAATAAATAATATATATGTTATATAATAATATTATGTATATGTAATAAATTACTATATATATATATATATATGTATATATTATATATATATATATATATATATATATATATATATATATATATATATATATATATATTATATATATGCATATGCTATTGAAGTAGGAATTATTAAAT
The DNA here is from genome assembly GCF_015104395.2 of Macrobrachium nipponense. NCBI lineage: Eukaryota > Metazoa > Arthropoda > Malacostraca > Decapoda > Palaemonidae > Macrobrachium > Macrobrachium nipponense. The sequence goes on along the minus strand of NC_087211.1, from coordinate 18,309,703 downwards.
GGACGGCAATCGCCAGTTATATCAGGAAATGGGTATTATTGTCGTTGGTATGATTATTATATTTTTCTCAATTTTATTTCTGATATTTGTTACCATTTTATAACATTTATGTTTTTATTATCTAAAATCTTCAACATTAGTATTTTGTAATTATTTTTCAAGGGGTTGTACGTGCTCAGTTCACCCCCTGCCCCCCCGATCTGCTATTGCCTTGGCATCTTAGAAAGTATAATTTTTTATATTTGTTCTCTTTTGAATATTGAATATTTCCTTCAAACATAAGGCATATTCCAGCATCTAGGGTGCCTCATCTGATTCTCCTGTGATTAAGTATATCGGTTACCAATCTCTCTCTCTCTCTCTCTCTCTCTCTCTCTCTCTCTCTCTCTCTCTCTCTCTCTCTCTCTCTCTCTCTTGGATTGTCATACAACCCAAGGGGCAAGCTATGCTATTATTATTATTATTATTATTATTATTATTATTATTAGGAGGGCTTAATGTTACATTTTGGCGAAGACGTTCATTGTATTACGTATGTAGCTTGCTGTTTATCTAACGGCATTATACATTGTATATGAACTTCACGAATGAAAAATATAAGTATGTTTGCATATGTATGCGTATAAAATTATATTCTCGTATGCTCACTCCTCCAAATCATTCTTTCAGATTTGTCATTACGAATTTTCTACGTTTAAAGAAATAAATAAATAATAAAAACGGTGTTTTTCTTTGTCAGCGTTTTGTGTGTGGGGGCAGGGGCTCGTTGGGGGAATGACCAGGGTCAATAGAGGACCCCCGGGGGGTGACTTCCGTCCAAGGCGGACCTACTATCCTGTTATAGTTTTCGACGGTCTGTGTTCGATTTCCACAACGTCTTCAGCTGTCCCCTCTTTTTGCTAGCATGGCCGTCGAAGATTAATGGAACTCCCCCCCCTCACCCCCTGAGGAGCGGAGCGTGTGCCGTCACCCCGTGGGGCGTCCTGGTGATATTATAGTTGTGTCTTTTGCCCTGCGTCTTCCCCAGAGAGAGAGAAAAAAGTGAAAGAAAAAACGGGAAATAAAAAGAGAATGAAAAGCGAGAGAGAAAAAGTGAAAGAGGGATAGAATGAAGAGAGAGAGATGGGGGAAAGTGAAACCGGAAGAGAAAAAAAAGGAGAGAGAGAGATGTGGGAAAGAAAGATATATATATATATATATATATATATATTTATATATAATAAATATATATTATATATTATAATAAATATAATATATATAGATATCATATATATATATATATATATATATATATATATATATATATATATATATATATACAGGGTGGGCCAAAAGTAGCCTCACTGTTAAAACAGAATAAAAAATAATTTATTAAACGCATAAAATTTTTCAGACACGAATAAGTGGCATATTTAAGAATGAGTGACATGAAAAGGATAAAAATAAGTAGCATGTATTAATGGCACAGTATTAATTTTCTATTGAAGAGTACTTTGAATGAGAAACAGTTCAGTTCATGAAGTAACTGTGAGGCTACTTTTGGCCCACCCTGTATATATATATATATATATATATATATATCTATATATATATATATATATATATATTTATATATATATATAATTGGGGCAAAGTGAAAGAGGGAGAGAATGAAAAGAGAGAGAAAGAGGAAAGAGAGAGAAAGACCGAGAGAGAGATGGGGGAAAGAGAGAGAATGAAGAAGATAAAAAATGAGAGAGATATGGGGCGAAACAGAAAGTCGGAAAGAGCGAGAGCGAGAGAGAGAGAGAGAAGGCGACAACGGACGTGCCAGTAATGTCACCCAGCCCGTCATCTTGGTGTATCTAGAGGAGAGGCCAGACGGTTTCGTCGTCGTCTCGTCACTCGTGTGTGTGTGTGTGTGTGTGTGTGTGTGTGTGTGCGACTGCAGCAACGGGCGCCACGCAGAGCCCTCTTAGCAAGCACTTGCTAAGTGGATCCGTTTATACGGCGGCGGGCGGGCGGACCGCGAAAGGGGTTGGGGGCGGTAATTAAAAGGGTAGTACTATCTGTCTTAAGATAAATGGTGGCGTGGGAATAAACCTGTCAAGCCACCCAGGACGCTCTCTCTCTCTCTCTCTCTCTCTCTCGCTCTCTCTCTCAGTTGATGATGTTGTAAAACTGATGTAGAAGTCAGCCTACAAGATAGTTCTTGAATTTATTTTTCTAGACAGAACAATCAAAATTCAGTGACAAATTGTGAAGTTGTATTAATATATATATATATATATATATATATATATATATATATATATATATATATATATGCATATATATATATATATATATATATATATATATATATATATGTATATAGATATATATATATATATATATATATATATATATGCACATATATATATATATATATATATATATATATATATATATATATATATATATATAATATATATGTATTGTATATATCTATATATATATATATATATATATATATATATATATATATGTGTGTGTGTGTGTGTGTAATGTATATATATTAAGACTAAATTTTATTTAGTTATTTCTAGGCTACCGAAAAAATGTACAAGATTGACTTTTAAAATTATTTTTCGATGGTTAGAAGAGAACACTTTAATCATTATCACCATCTTTTGAAAATAACAGAATTGATGATTTGGGAAGAATTTTGATGTCTAAATGTTTTCTTTTTTTTTTCCTATTGAAATAGCAGGTTTTTTTTCTCATGGGCAGAAATAACCTAAGGATTTATTTTGAAAGAAAGTGAATGTCTATATTGTAAATTTTAAACAGATGATTTTTTCCCAATAGATTTTAGGCCTATTTGTCGGGTCATATAACTCGGAATGTTTGCAAAGCTTTTGAATATTCTTGTCGTATATTAATAATCTTTTCGTAAATCAACATCCTTATCGTAAGTCATAAAAAAAATTGTTTTTTATTTTTTATTTATTTTATATATAAGAATCGAAGAACTATCTTTTTTCATAGCTAGAAAATAAATTTGTCGATTTGTTTTCCGAAATAGGAAATAAGTGATGTTGTATAGATCGTGAATGTAGCAAGCAAGGTCAAAAACTAAAAGCCCTTGCTAGCATATAGCCACAGCAGCATCAGTTTGCCATAAAAAGTATGTTAAAGCTATTTGAAAATAGGACTTTTCGACGATAAAGCTATAAAAATCCTTAAACAAAGTTATATATATATATATATATATATATATATATATATGATATGTTATATTATATTACATATATATATGCACATATATTTGAAAATTTTTTAGTAATTAAACAATCAGTTCAAATGTTATATATTTGTTTCAAACTTTACTTGAAAGGTTGGTAGTCTAGACGTACTATAATGTTTCCTTGAAAAAAAAAAAAAGAGGCTGGTAATGACATACTACAATTTAGTATGTATTCATATATATAATATATATAATATCTATATATATATATATATATATATATATATATATATATATATATATATATATATATTTCACGGACGTAATAAGATGATTCACTTTATTAGTCTAGAAACACTGCATCTTCCGTTATTTCGAAAACCGAGCGTAGACCTATGCTCGTGTTATCCCCCATTCAAACAGATGAATTTTAAACAGCCGAGTCAAATGAGAGTCCAAATAGATCTTGGTGTCATACCCCCCCATTTGAATGACAGTTCAAACACGCTGTTTGTTTGCGACGATCCACGCGTGGCCACTGAAGTCCTTCGCTCTTGTATTAAAATACCACTCCGCCCACTCCATTGTGAGCCGGCGCCACTCTGTCTGGCGACCGGATCACGGGAGACGTCATTGAATCAAAAGAACCCATTATGAGATTAACCGTTGTAAACGAGTTCTTCCAATCGCCGGGTTTGGCGAGGAAGAGCATTCCCCCGGGTGTGATGAGAGACGGCGCTCCGAAGGCCCAGGGTGGCGATCAAGTAGGTTAGATTATCAGATTCCGAGGTGGAGTTTTTGAAGCCAGCCTTCCTATTGGAGCCCGCCTGAGGCAGTTCAGGGGAGTTCCCTTCAGTGTTATAGGTGTGTGCTTGCTTCATTCACCCAGTTCTTTTTTTTTGTTTTTTTTTGTTTGTTTTTGTTTTACGGGATTTTAAAGATATCACATTTTCTGTTTTATGTATAAAGGGCTTTATTTTTTATTGAATTTTTTTTTTGTCGTAATGTAGTTTTTGTTTTTTCTCCCAAGTATTTTTCTCATTTTGGCAAACTCCAGTTACACACACACACACACACACACACACACACACACACACAGAGAAAATTATATTGTCACTTTATAGTCGCTTTTGGTTTGATGGATCCAGAGGTCCACTTTGAGGCCATAAGAATCCAAACCTACGTTCATCGACATTATTATTATTATTATTATTATTATTATTATTATTATTATTATTATTATTATTATTATTATTATTATTATTCAAAAGATGAACCCCTATTCACGTGGGACAAGTCTACAAGACCAATGACTTGAAATTCAAGCTTCCAAAGAATATGGTGTTGATATTATTATTATTATTATTATTATTATTATTATTATTATTATTGTTGTTGTTGTTGTTGTTGTTGTTGTTGTTGTTGTTGTTGTTGTTGTTGTTGTTGTTGTTGTTGTTGTTGTTGTTGTTGTTGTTGTTCCAGAATATTTCTTAAATTTATTTGTTTACATATTTTGAGGTAAAGTTTTTCTTTTTTGTGAACTAAAAATGAAAGACAAAACAATCTTTTTTTCGATTGAACCCATTATCTATTCATTACAATTAATTGTAAAATATTTGCCCATGAAATCTATAAAAAAAATAAGGCCGTGGATATATGCACCCGGAGGTGAAAATAACGTATAATTGTTCATGTTACCGAAGAAGCTATGTCTATGTAACCAGTCTCATCATACCATTATACCATAATGGTTCATTGTAAATCATCACCTCAACAGAGAAGTCTGGAGGTCTTTCTTACATTCAGAAGTTTCTACTGTTACAGATATTAGAATCTTTCATAAAACTCATTAAAAAAAGATCTTATTTTATTAGCTAAAATGTACAGAACATTTTTACGACAATGGGATAGTAAAACAGTTGTTAAAACATAAAAGAATCAAGCTACAATTATTGTTTTTTTATTCCTTCCGTCGACCTCGACACTTTACTACAACAGGGAGATGAGCGTTAATGAAAGTATTGTATTCGATAACAAGTAGTACTAGCTATGTTAAAGAGGCGAACTGGTTGATTATGAAGCTATCTGACTTTTATCTTGACTATCGAGTGCAAATAACTGATGACTATTCCCTTCGATAACAAACAGTCTCTTTAAGAGTTGAACTGTTTAAGCACGCAACTACTTTATAACTCAAGAGAGAAGTAAAGAAAATATGAGTTATAGCTCCTAGCATCAGACATCAGCTGCCTAACTCTTATCTTAAATCTCTTGTGCAAATAACGCATTGTTATTTTCACATCCGTGTGCAAATACCACATTGTTACTTTCACCTATGTGTGCAAATACCACATTGTTATTTTCACCTCCGGGTGTAAATACCCTCTTCGAAAAAATATATATCTCGATGTCTATAGGTCTACGAACTCGTTGTGCACTATTTTTATCCTATGTATTCATTTTTAATTTATGTTTTTTTTCTATTAACTAATCTTTTCATATTCTTGGTAGGCTTGAATTTTAAGTGATCGGGATTTTTGGTGGGCACAATTGTTCCATATGAATAAGTGTTCATCAACTAATGATAACAATAATAATGATAATAATTATAATTTGTTGTTAAATGCATTTATGTCTAAAAGAATATTACCTTTTATGTCCGTGAAAGCATTTTGTTATGAAACGAATGACATGTTACGTCTGCTAACGAGAGCTATCATGAGAAGATCAGGATCCATATACATACTGTATGGATCCTGGAGAAGATAGACATTTGGTATCTGCGAACATATTTCATCATTAAAATAATTTGTTAATCATTTTGTTTCATTATAGAAAGAGTAGACATTTTATGTCCACGAGAACTTGTTCGGCTTTTTAAGAAAAAAAAAAACCTGTTAAGCCCGTGAACGGGTTTCATTATCAAAGTTCATATATATTATGTATTTATTTCGTGCGAACCTTCCTACATGTCTAAAGAATGGGTTAAGGTTTACAGAAAGAATACTAACTGAATTTGATCCCTTAAAAGCATCTAAAACACTGGAAATCTCTTTTAAGTATTGGGAATTCTCCGATTTCGTACTTGGCCCATTGGCTTCCAATCAAGCTCTCTCAGATGCGACTGGAAAGACGAGATATGATGCTTAGAGTACAATGCTTTCTAAGGTCCGGTCCTGATTCGCCACTCCATATGCCAGGAACTAATTCGTTTCTGATTTCAGAACCGTTTGAATGTTAAAACTGTTTTCAAAGTTATATTATTTCTTCTTGAGGCCTACGATCAATACGAAAGATCTTTTTAAAACTGTTATCAAGTGAAAAGTTTAGTTGGTTAAAGATATTGTAAGTCCCTCGGTTCATCTTCCTTTTGATAGACATGTATTGACGAAGAATGAATTAATATGAAGTCTTTTAGTGACGTCTTAACCTTTTAGTAGACGTTTGAACCAACTTTCATAAGTACATGACAGCTACTGATTTCTGTTGACATTCTTAAAGCCAGCAGGCTTATGGCTTCTATCCAAATAATCTGTTTCGTAAACTTTCATATACAGATAATTTTCGTGAATACAGTTGAGACTGTTGTTTATTTCTTCTCCTTTTTGCATATTCTTCGTTCTTGAACCTTCCATTGGAAAGAACTTTTGATCTGAATCGTGAAACCCAGTTTATAGCGACTTATTAATGTTTCTTTAGACTAAGAACAGTTTTCAATTGTTAAGAACTTATTTTATAGGGTAACTTGGGACCAACCGTATTGAAAAAACAGAGAAATTTTAAGAATATATTTACAGACATTTCAATATATAATTTGTTTACGATATAAAAATAAATACGCATGTTTATAACAAATGACAATGGTGCCTTTCTGCAACACAGAAAGGCAACTGGGCAACACGGGCATTGTAGCTCCTCCTTTTCGCGCTTGAATGAAACGACGACGACGACGAAGAAGAAGAAGAAAGACAGAATGTGTCAGTTCCTCTGGCTGCTTCTATAACCGCTACCGTAAGACTCGAAGCCACTGGGGAATCCACTAGAGGTCTTAATGCAGTCATCAAAGTTAGGCCTACTGTAGTGGTCGCTGAAGGAACTGCTGCTCTGGAAACCGGCGCTGTAGTACTGGTCGGTGTCCACGGCGCTGTAGGCTGACGGATACTGGGGCTCTGGCGCCTGCTGCTGGGCCCTAGACCCATACCCGTGAAACTCCAGCTGCTGACTGAAGGCGTCGCTGAAGCTGACTTCCTCCATGGGGCTCTCGGGAGGGGAGTCGGTCTCGGAGTCCGAGTGGAGCGTCTGCTGCAGGTCGTCGATGTAGTCTATCACGTGTTGGATGACCTCCAGCTTGCTGACGGAGTTGTTCTTGGGGCACAGGGGCACCATGTCCTTCAACTTGCTGATGTACAGCTGCACCTCCTCCGGGGTCTCCACTGCGGGATGTCTGCTACTGTTGCTGCTGGATAAGGACGAGGCCATGGCAGAGAAGAGGCTTCCGTCGAATCGTGTGGTGTTCATCTTGGTGGGATGATGTTACTCGCAGGGTTCTGCAGGACAGGAGACTTGAGACTTGGAGGCACGACTGTAGTAAAGAGGCGTGAGTGAGTGAGTGAACTGCTCTCGGAAGTAGTAAGAGGCCTTCTGATGCTTGTGTCGCAAGCCTTAGGGTTTATATACCGGTGTAAGACACTCATTAACCTTTGAGAAGCACCATTTCGGTGCTTGGGGAAAGGGGCTCTCAACCTCCCTGGGGGTTGTAGTGCCAGGGGGTGGGGATCGGATGGTTTAAATGGCTTGATCAACGGTCGGTCAGAGAGAGAAGTGTCCAGCCCCCAAACTGAATGACCGGAACACGCCCCCCACTGGGAGGGGATCTTTGAAATGTCCGAAATCCGAGACTTTCGTGATTTAATCTCGCCCTCCCGACAATTGCCGACGGGAACCAAATGAAATCTCATTACTGGAAATCACACTCTGTCTTTGGACCTCATCTCAGATCATTTTCAATTCAAGGGAAAAAAAGAACAACAAAAGACAATTTGTCTCGTTTTAATAATCTGCATATTATTATTATTATTATTGCTCTATCACAGTCCTCCAATTCGACTGGGTGGTATTTATAGAGTGGGGTTCCGGGTTGCATCCTGCCTCCTTAGGAGTCCATCACTTTTCTTACCATGTGCGCCGTTTCTAGGATCCCACTCTTCTGCATGAGTCCTGGAGCTACTTCAGCGTCTAGTTTTTCTAGATTCCTTTTCAGGGATCTTGGGATCGTGCCTAGTGCTCCTATGATTATGGGTACGATTTCCACTGGCATATGCCATGTCCTTCTTATTTCTATTTTCAGATCTTGATACTTATCCATTTTTTCCCCTCTCTTTCTTTTCAACTCTGGCGTCCCATGGTATTGCGACATCAATGAGTGATACTTTCTTCTTGACTTTGTCAATCAACGTCACGTCTGGTCTATTCGCACGTATCACCCTATCTGTTCTGATACCATAGTCCCAGAGAACCTTTGCCTGATCGTTTTCTATCACTCCCTCTGGTTGGTGCTTGTACCACTTATTACTGCAGGGTAGCTGATGTTTCTTGCACAGGCTCCAGTGGAGGGCTTTTGCCACTGAATCATGCCTCTTTTTGTACTGGTTCTGTGCAAGATAATATGTTTGTTTGATCTTGTTATTTAAAATACAAAGCAGAAAGCTTTCAATAACCTGCACGGTCCTCCTTGTCAATCTAAGATTGACAAGGAGGACCGTGTAGGGCATCGAAAGCTTTCTGCTTTGTATTTTAAATAACAAGATCAATCAAACATATCATTGTGGATTTACTCTTCCATTTTATCTTATTGACTCATGTGATTATGAGTTTTCTTTGGATTATTATTATTATTTTTTTTTATTTTTTTTTTTTTTTTTTTTTTTTTTTTTTTTTGGCTCTATCACAGTCCTCCAATTCGACTGGGTGGTATTTATAGTGTTGGGTTCCGGGTTGCATCCTGCCTCCTTAGGAGTCCATCACTCTTCTTACTATGTGTGCCGTTTCTATGATCACACACTTCTGCATGAGTCCTGGAGCTACTCCAGCCTCTAGTTTTTCTAGGTTCCTTTTCAGGGATCTTGGGATCGTGCCTAGTGCTCCTATGATTATGGGTACAATTTCCACTGGCATATCCCATATCCTTCTTATTTCTATTTTCAGGTCTTGATACTTATCCAATTTTTCCCTCTCTTTCTCTTCAACTCTGGTGTCCCATGGTATTGCGACATCAATGAGTGATACTTTCTTCTTGACTTTGTCAATCAACGTCACGTCTGGTCTGTTTGCACGTATCACCCTATCCGTTCTGATACCATAGTCCCAGAGGATCTTTGCCTGATCGTTTTCTATCACTCCTTCAGGTTGGTGCTCGTACCACTTATTACTGCAAGGTAGCTGATGTTTCTTGCACAGGCTCCAGTGGAGGGCTTTTGCCACTGAATCATGCCTCTTTTTGTACTGGTTCTGTGCAAGTGCCGGGCATTCACTTGCTATGTGGTTTATGGTTTCATTTTTCGTATTGCACTTCCTACATATGGGAGAGATGTTATTTCCGTCTATCGTACTTTGAACATATCTGGTTCTTAGGGCCTGATCTTGTGCCGCTGTTATCATTCCTTCAGTTTCCTTCTTTAGCTCTCCCCTCTGTAGCCATTGCCAATTGTCATCGCTGGCTAGTTCTTTAGTCTGTCTCATGTATTGTCCGTGCATTGGTTTGTTGTGCCAGTCCTCTGTTCTTTCTGTCTTTCTCCTGTCTCTGTATATTTCTGGGTCTTCGTCTGTTTTTATTAGTCCTTCTTCCCATGCACTCTTTAGCCACTCGTCTTCACTGGTTTTCAGATATTGTCCAAGTGCTCTGTTTTCGATGTTAACGCAGTCCTCTATACTTAGTAGTCCTCTCCCTCCTTCCTTTCGTGTTATGTATAGTCTGTCCGTATTTGCTCTTGGGTGTAGTGCTTTGTGTATTGTCATATGTTTCCTGGTTTTCTGATCTATGCTGCGGAGTTCTGCCTTCGTCCAGTCCACTATTCCTGCGCTGTATCTGATTACTGGCACTGCCCATGTGTTTATGGCTTTTGTCATATTATTATTATTATTATTATTATTATTATTATTATTATTATTATTTTATTATTATTATTCATTGTAATTGCGAAACATCTGGAGATGCAACTGTGAAACATCTAGAAATTTAGGTAAAAGGTTTGGAAATTGTACCCGTAATCATAGGAACACCAGGAGGCACGATCCCAAGATCCCTAAAAAGGAATCTGGAAAAACTAGAGGCTGAAGTAGCTCCAGGACTCATGCAGAAGAGTGTGATCCTAGAAACGGCGCACATAGTAAGAAAAGTGATGGACTCCAAAGGCCAAAGGAGGCAGGATGCAACCCGGAACCCCACACTATAAATACCACCCAGTCGAATTGGAGGACTGTGATAAACACCCCACCGCCCCCCCCCCCCCCACAAAAAAAAAAATAATATTTTTCTAGTATGCCTATGGATGGGAGCAGAGGGATATATATATATATATATATATATATATATATATATATATATATATAAAATTTTTTATCACATCACCTTTGATATGTTATACAAACTATATACATACATACAATATATATATATATATCATATATATATATATATACCGTATATATATATGTATATGTATGTATATATGTGTTTGTGTTTGTATACATTTCCTGATGGATTTTGCGGGCAGCGAGGAAAGCCATTTCCGCGCCCCCGCCCCCATCCCTCCGTGGATTGATCAAGGGTCACGAACGCGAAAGATTTCCAAAATTGAAAATGTCTCGTCTCCAAACCTTTTACCTAAATTTCCAGATGTTTCACATTTGTATCTCCAGGAGTTTTGCAATTACAATGAATAATAATAATAATAATAATAATAATAATAATAATAATAATAATAATAATAATAATAATAATAATAATAATAATAATAATAATAATATGCAGATTATTAAAACGAGACAAATTGTCTTTTGTTGATTTTTTCCCTTGATTTGAAAACGATAAGCCTGAAGTAATGCCTACGTATGAACTTCCTTTTCATTCTGAACAGCTGAATGTTTACACAAACACTGACGGAGCCCATCACCGTGTACAAACAAGCAGACAAACCGGCCCCTTTCAGTTTGTTCGAAGAATACTTTCGGCAAACAAAGGACGAGCAAATGGGAAAAACGCTCTCATTTCCGAACAAACATTTTTAAATGGCTCTTTTAATCCGGCCACTTCTCCCGGCCCCAGAGAGACCTGCTAATGAGACGGGTCCCGAAAGGGGGGATGGTCCCGCAGCGAGTGGCTCTCAGGAGGGGTTCTCGATTATCACCTCTTCCCCAATTTCGGGGCGCCGTTAGTCTCGGCCGGGAGGGCGACATTTCACAGATTTGCGGGGGGAAGCCTCCGCTCACTTTTTGACACCGTCTGTCCTCTGGTTTCTGCGCTGATAATAATAATAATAATAATAATAATAATAATAATAATAATAATAATAATAATAATAATAATATATCCTTAATCGACGGTAGAAAGGCAAGTGAAACAGGGAGGGGCTTGGAACAAATACTTTCATAGTATATTGTACATTTTCAAGTACACACTGAATATGTAGAATACGTATACTACTATACGAAAGTACTTGTTCCAAGTCCCTGTTTCTCTTCCCTTTCTACAGAGGATTGAAGGATATTCTCGAGTACGTGTTCCTTCATACTACATTGATATATATATATATATATATATATATATATATATATATATATATATATATATATGCGTGACGATTATACGAAAATTGAAACCCTGGAGATGCTAAGTACTTGGTAAAAAATGGAAATACTCTCTCTCTCTATCTCTCTCTCTCTCTCTCTCTCTCTCTCTCTCTCTTCTCTCTCTCCTGAGGGACAGAAAGCGTAACTCCAATGTATCAATATTCCTTCACGGCTGTAACTTTGTTCATATATAATTATATATATATATATATATATATATATATATATATATATATATATATATAAGATATTTAAAACTTCGTTAAATGAAATATCCCCTTGTTCAAAATTAGCAACAACAATCTGCTGATAGCTGATATCTTGGACAAAGGTCTTAAACATGGCGTTTGCTACAGAATTATATAATTTTTTTTTTTTTATATAGTTGTAGCCTTTGTGGGCTCGTGTTCCGAATATCACATCAGTCATATTTCGACTGGCGTGTGTTGGCCCTCTGCTGGCAATATTCAACGAGTACGCTAAGATCTCAAATACCCACAGTTGTTTTTAGATGATTTTACTTGTTTTGTAAGGAATGCAAAATAAGCAATATAAAATACACTCTTGGAATTGGAATGCAAAACTTAGGCGAAAGGACAAGCGCTAGTTTCCTAGGACCTTTGAGGTCATTCAGAGTTGAAAAGGTGAAACATAAGATAGAAGAGAGAATATGAACGGAGGTACAATAAGAAGAATCACAGGGGTTTCAGTTACGGGGCCGAAGGGACGCTGCGCAAGCCTTAAGTAATGTCTACAGTGCACCGCGTGAGGTGCACTGACAGCACTTAAGTTTCAAGTTGGCAACACCGTAGGAACACTTATGAGGATAATGTTCCTTTCAAAGGTAATATAAGTATTCCTTGGCACAAGTACGATCAAAAGAAAAGTAATATATTTTCGAGACATGGAATTATAACAATAACTGCTTAAACCCGTTGCATGCAACGTAAAAACACCATACCCACAAATACTCTTAATGACTTACGAGATATAAACCAAGTAATACATATATTTTCAAAACCATCGAAGTCTCTTAAGGGTACGAGGTCTGTTGGGGAGCTTCGGACGCCCTCCGACCAACCCAGACCCGAGGGAGCTATTTCCTAAGCTTTCGGATTTCGGGTAAAATGCAGTGATCCTCGCGCTGTGAGACCGCTACCGGTCATTCATTTTGTGGGCGGGACATAATTCCTTTTTGCTGGTTGGCCTGTGATACCTTGACAGGCCTCCCCATATCCAAAAATCGGCCCTCCCAAATTGTGAGCCCCTCTGAAAAACAGTGAGTCTTACACCGTATATAAATCCTAAGGCTTGCGACACAAGCTTGACATCGACGACCTGCTGCAGACGCTCCACTCAGACTCCGAGACCGACTCCCCTCCCGGGAGCCCCATGGAGGACGTCCGCTTCAGCGACGCCTTCAGTTTAGTCAGCAGCTGGAGTTCCGCGGGTATGGTTCTGGGCCCCAGCAGGAGGCGCGAGAGCCCGAGTACCCGTCAGCCTACAGCGCCGTGGACAGCGACCAGTACTACAGCGGCGGCATCCAGAGGAGCTCCTTCAGCGACGACTACAGCAGGTCTTCTAGCGGCTACAATTTTACCTTCAGAAAAAGACAGGGCATTTAGTTAGGTCTCGTGGTATCTATGTAACGACCCCCTGTATATTTTAATTCCTCAGTTATTTGAAGGACCTCCGATATATTTCCAAAATCGTGAAAGTAAAACACAGAAGCATTGTCAATGAAAAGAAGTTACTTTTGTTTCTTGAGAGCGATCTATGCTGATGTATTTACTGGTTCATTGTTAAGTTATGCGTTGAAATATTTATTAATATATTATCTCACAGTATTACCTTTTTGTTTAGAAATTCCCACAAACAAACATAAAAACAAGACTTGTCTACTTCAACAGCTTTTTTTGTCTTTTAACCAAAACTTCCTTGATCTGCAAAGATAGGGAATGAATGTTAGTAGGTAACTATTCAGATAAAGGATAAAATGCTGGCGTTTAAAATATGATGCCATAAAATTATTCTATTAAACCTAAAAATTTGTTTTTGGGTATGAAAAACTAAAACAAAAAATAAATTTGAAAGCCATTAATCATATGGTGTCCTAAGATATTTAAGCTAACGACTTAAAAAGAGAGTTGAAAACACGTTATATAAAACTGAAGTTGATTTTATCTTACAGATAAACCGTAGTATCATTTAGTATTATTTTTTTAAAACCCGTAAGAAACCATGAATGAAAATGGATTCGCTTTCAATCGTCTTTAGACATTGTAGAGTCTTGTCATTTGATTTCAGACACAATTGGGTCACTGTAGATTTATTTACTGTAGTAAGCTGTTATAATGTTAATGTGATTATCATGTTCCCATTTAACTGCATTGGGTTCAGGAAACAAACAAAATATTCGCACACATTAGCAGTTATGACTAGATCAATCTAGCCAAGGGTGAATTAAGAATATAAAATACCACCATCATGGCTCTCGCACATAAGGGCAAGAGTTGGCACTTGCTTCCCCCCTGAAAACCTGAATATATATATATATATATATATATATATATATATATATATATATATATATATATATATATATATATATCAGTAGCTGCTTCAGTAAAGGGCTTTTCAGCCGAAAGATCTCGCAGACTCCTTCGTTTATTTTTCCTTCGTGGCATTTATCTTTATTTATGGATTTATCACGTTCCTAACTTTCGTGATTCTGTTATACATATGTTATATATTACATTTAACTACATCACTTTGTTTTCCTTCCATTTTACAATATATTCTTTCAGTTTAAGTAAATCAAAGATATCATTATGTATTGTATAATATTTGTATACAGTATATAAACTGCGATGTTCTTTCTAGAAGTATCTGAATTCAGCTGAGCAGTATTTGGAACTAGTGAAAAAAAAAGTCAATGTAAGATATTTGTTCTTTATCGCATCTTGCTTCACTTAAATTACTGGCACCGCAGTTCCACTGCATATGAGATATATAGTATAATATTGTATATATGTATAATAATTATATCAATATATATATATATATATATATATATATCTCATATGCAGTGGAACTGCGGTGCCAGTAATTTAAGCGAAGCAAGATGCGATAAAAAACAAATACCTTACATTGACTTTTTTTCAATAGTACATATATATACGTATATATATATATATGTATATATATATATATATATATATATATATATATATGTATACACACACACACACACACACACATATATATATCTATCATATATATATATATATATATATATATATAGTATAGTGTGTATCTGTATATACTATATATATGATATATATATATATATATATATATATATATATATATATATATATATACTTTATATATATACACAGTATATATATGTGTGTATCTGTATATATATATATATATATATATATATATATATATATATATATATATATATATATATATATTTGCCCCCTTTTGGAAAATATGCTGCAGGCGCCCATGACAACCATTGGTCGGAATTGTGACCGGTAATAAAGTCACAATTTTGGCTTGGACAAAAGTGACAGGTTTAAAAAAGTCACATGAATTTATGGTGGCCGGTAACAAAGTCCCCTAAGGGAAAAATTCACAATATTTCTTAGGGGTCTTTATCTCTGTGATATTTACTGTGGAGATAGCTGCTTTTCTCTGTAGATACAACTTCGGTACAAAACAAAAAGTCATACTTTCTCTACTCAGACAGGTAAAGGACAGTAAGTTGTTCATTTTTTCTTTATTCCAGATAAGCAGCCTTATTTTTAACATTTCTCCGTCGATATCTGTACTCGACGCGGTCAGACTACATAATCCAGTTTATATATATACCATAAGTAGTGAGGATACAAACTCTGGAATTGTACAGCTATATAGTAGTCAGTAGGCCTAGCCTTCATCTGCCCTGTGCTGTTATCGCCTATATTTTTCGTTAAGTGAGTTAACCTTGAAGATATAAAGATAATCTGCTTACTCGTGACACTTGAAGGTTGTTATGAAGTGTTCGAAGTCTGCAATCCTATGGGCAAACCAAAGGTTTTATCACCTCTTCGATAGATTTTGCCCCGGGCGAGAAACGTCAGATCAGAAGGGGGTGAGCAGGCCTGCCCAGTGGAACATTCTCGAATTCCCCATAGAGAGAAACTGAAAAGGGGCTCGGAAGTCAAGCTAATTATCATAATTTTATTGCTCCGCTGAATAGGATTTTCCAAAGAGTCTATGCGAAACCCAGGTGTAGGTAGCTAATTACTTGCAGCTGTTTGGGACTCCAAAAGCCACACCTGAAGTTGATCAAGGTTCCTCACGTTTAGACTTGAGGTTACTGAATTGTTTGGAACTGGTAGCGTATAAACGGTGACACTGTCAGTGCACCAGTGGATCCTACCCTTCCCACAAACTATAGGCTGAGTCTCACTACTATAAAGCTTTCTCCCCTACTGATGGGTACCGTAAGGTTCAAAGGGGTTGCAATCCTGCCTGTCACCCTCTTTCATTTCTACAACTAGCCGCCAAAGGCACTGTTTTTGTATCTTTACAGATAATCCAGCTACGGGCTGCTCTAGGAGCAAGAGCCCGTGCCAGCACAAAGCTGGCTTACTAATCTTCAACAACAACAAGTGCACCTCTAGCGGTGCGCTGCAGGCATGACTTGATGTTCTTTGCAACCTCCCTTCGGCTTCTAGTTGCAACCCCTTTCATTCCTTTTGATGTATACCTCTCTTCGACTCCATTCTCTTTCGTTGTTATGGCAAATTTTTCCTCGCTTGAAGACAACGCCAAAAATAGTCTAAAAAGGCCTATGATGATAAGTAAATCGTATTCTGCCTTGGAAAAGGATTATCTTAGGCCTAACTCATAGCACGAAGTTCCTGGACGAAAACGGGCATTTTCAACCAGTTCATTTTCTAATATCAAAATCAGCATTAGCGAGTCGTCGTGCGTATTTTATATGATGATCGATAAACTATCTAAACATTGCCGTTAATGTTTCATTGTTTAAATCAGTATTACACAAAACCTGCTGTGATTATATACTCACACACGCACACCACACAGACACACACACACACACACACACACACATATATATATATATATATATATATATATATATATATATATATATATATATATTATATAAGCGAATTCCACAGGAAAATGATAGTCAGAAATCCAAGCGCTTTCGTCTTTACTCAGACATTGTCTGAGTAAAGACGAAAGCGCTTGGATTTCTGACTATCATTTTCCTGTGGAATTCGCTTATTTATGAAGTCACGTGCATCTACTGTGATTTTTTAAGAACACACACACACACACACACACACACATATATATATATATATATATATATATATATATATATATATATATATATATATATATTTTAGGGCTAGTGCCTTGTATGATAAGGCGCCCTATGAGGTAATGTTAGACTTGCGATAATCTTACGCTAAGTCGGTTGGTATTGCACTTCCATATTCGTGGGAGTGTCTTGGGGTTTGTAGATCACTTACGAAGTCAGGATTATCTTCTTGTTTATGACGACGATGTGTTAAACACATGATGATTCGGTGAGGAGGTTCTTGTAGAAAACACGAAGTATAAAAATATATATATTCTTCTGAAGTTTTACATGGTGAAGATCAGATATGATTGTACAAGTCTTCTAATAACGATAGCTTGATCGCTTCTGCCAATGATGATGGCTACTTCTGTTCTCTCTACATGATAAAGCTTAGGTAAAGAGATACAGGTCTTCTAATGACGATAGCTAACTCTGCTCTGCCTCTACTACCATCTCTGTTACAAGTTATGAAGGAACAGACAGTAGTTCGAACATATGAACATACAATCAGAATGAGACACGCTACAGATCACGTATGCCGCTTGAGCTATAGGTCACGGTGTTTGTCTCAAGCAGGAAGCTTGGACTAAAGTTTATAAACAATTGAATGACTACAGGTGACGGCATGTTATCTTAGCCTACTTTTATTGTATACGTCATCTTTAGCGTCTCTAGTCTGATCACATTCCTGCAAGCAATCTGGTTGACCTCTTTAGTTTTAGTCTTTTATATATATGGACTAAACATTCCATATTTTTTATTATGTAAACACTTACATATATATATATATATATATATATATATATATATATATATATATATATATATATATATATGTGTGTGTGTGTGTGTGTGTGTGTGTGTGTGTTTATGTAAAGTAAATAGCCATTTAAACCTGATTCATATGAAGCATTATTTATGTTGGTAATAATAATCAAAGAATATTCATTTTCTTATCTTTTCGAGGGGACCTGGTCACGTGAGTACGCCCTCAAAAAACCATTATTAGCAGCAAAATTCACTGATTTGATTATTATTTCAACAACAACTACTACTGTCTGTATATATGTTTGCATACGTATATAAATACACGAATACCACAGGAAAATGATAGGCAGAAATCCAAACGCTTTCGTCTTTACTAAGACATTGTCAAGGAACGAATGAAATACAGTTGGAAAGAAAGTTATCAGGTAAACAACAACATCAAAAATACCAGATGGTTAATTATCAAAAGGGTAAAAATTAAAGAGATAATCCAGGATTATCGGATATCACACGGTCACAAACCTAAACATAGATTTAACCCTAACAGAAACTAAAACGTATTCGTATAGTCCAAAACTTGTAAAAAATGAATATATTAATTTTGTTGCTTATATTTATCTACAAGTTTTTTCATTATGAAGGAATCAAGTTTAAATAAACCAAGACTTAAATTTAGAACATTTCCATTATTTGACTTGATGAAACAAGATTCAATGATATTCCTTTTGATGAAACAAGATTCAATGATATTCCTTTTGATGAAACAAGATTCAATGATATTCCTTTTGATGAAACAAGATTCAATGATATTCCTTTTAACTGTGTCATTACATGGGATTAAGGCTCTTGCTTGACTCCAGTTAATAGGATGATCTAATCTCATATGTACGAATAATGCAGTCGATATTTGCCCAGTTTTCACAGAATATTGATGCTGTTTGAGACGTTGCGAAAGACATTTATCACACCTTTTGCAAGGAGTTTCATATATGCAGCCTGGAAGATCTTCAGGAAAATTTTTTTATTACTAAACTCTTGACATTAAAATTACTGAAAACCCCATTTATGTTAAAAAGGTTCTAGGAATTTCAAAACATCTTTCATTATAGGGTAATTTTAGAATGTTATGCTTACTAAATTTAAGTTTGTCATTAAATTTACTGTAGAGGAAGAAAGAAATTGTAATTTGAATTTTCTTGATGTAAATGTCTATAGAAATAATAGAAATTTCACCTTTTCAGTCTTTCGGAAATCAACTAACATTGCCTCTTTTGTTCATTATACTCCAATCACCATCAAAATGTTAAATTCTCTGTTTTTTCTGGGATGTTCCTAAGGGCTTTACGTGTCTGTATACAGCCCGCAGTTTATTGACGCTGAGATTAAAACTTTTTATGATACGCATTGAAACTTAAATACCCAAGGACTTTTGTAGATGTGGCATGGAAAATAGCTAGAAAAACATTTTATTTAACTAATGACAAACTTGAATTCAGTAAGAATAACATTCTAAAATTACCCTATAATAAAAGATTTTTTGAAATTTCTAGAATTTTAAAGCTTTTTAACATAAATGTGGTTTTCAGTCATATTAATGTCAAGATTTTGGTAATAAAAAATTTTCCTAAATATCTTCCAGGCTGCAGATACATTGATGAAGAGGATATTAATGAACACACTATATCGTTGAACAAGGGCTTAGTTGGAAATCTTGCATAAAAGTGTGTACAAGTTGTGTGGATTCATTGCGCCATTTACAGGGAATCATTAGCATCAAAGCAAAAGAGTTCACAGTGGCACAGGATACTGAATGGGTAACCAATTTGATCAAGTCAAGGCCTAAATACTTGTCTGTTTCATAAACTGTGTGAAAGATTGGAATCTGAGCACACGCAGCTACCACTGCACACACACACACACACACACACACACACACAGGTGCGGTGCCTGGTATACGTGGGACGATACCAGTGGTTGTATAAGTTGCGAAATGAGGTATAGCTTCCTTCAGAACATGGCTCGCCTTTTGCCGCGTTTTTTGACAACAATACTTGGCTTGCACCACAACTGACATATCTTGCAGACATATTCACCAAACCGAATGAGTTAGATTTATCTCTGCAGGGTAGTGATATTTCAAGCATTCCCAACTTGTATGAGGAAGTACTTTTGTTTTTTCAAAATTCTTTCGTCTTGATCATAATTTTTGGGTTTATATGATCTGTATTTCGTATTTCCTTATTTTCGCTTTTAACACTGTTTCCTCGTATCTCCTTATACGTTAAGTATCTTGACAGAGAGAGAGAGAGAGAGAGAGAGGTTATAAAAAGCATAAAATCGAATCATATAACAACGCCGATTAAATGTTTCAAAAATCTTCCGACTATAGTGATCATATTCCATTCGCCAACTGGGAAACTGAACGACGGATAGCGAAAACTAGTGAAAACAGTATATTACGATTATTTTCCCGCTTATGCCAACGAGTATTATCGACAATCTGTGGTGAGGGTTTGTTGGTGTGTTAGTCTAAAAACGAAGACACGCTGCCATATCTTCAAGTTCTTTGTAGAGGCGGCCAACGTCAAAGCTATGTATTTAAAACTAATCCCCCAAGGGATTCATTACCCTAAAGTCATAACCTATGTCCTGGACAGATTATCTTCCTCTCAGAGCCTGGTGAGGTGGGGGGCGGGGGGCGGTTGCGGTTGGGGATGCCCACTCCAATTGTCTGAGAAGGGTTTGCTGGTATATGTTTATTTCTCCCTTTATTCAGATATTTGTCATACAGTGTGTATTGGCATTAAAACAAATGTTATTTTAACGGAGTACTCCTTTACCATCTCTAAAAGTTGACTTTTCAACATTTTCTCTGTTGGTTTTTCTACCTTTAGAGATGAGCCATTCTGTAATTACTGCCTTCTTGCTTGGCATCGTTGGTAGTCTATCTACTTTCCTTGGATGATAAGGAGCATTATCCCTCACAATGATTGATGGTATGTTCGGGCGCAATTGGCAACGAAACCATTCTTCAAACACTTCGTGGTTCCTTTGACCGTATCACCATCATTTCTTCACTTTATAAGGTTAATATTAATGAAAGGTTTAACACAATGCTCATCGGGATCTGTGTACAGAAATCATGATTCAATCATTTTTGGAGCAAATTTGTTAATTTCACTTACTAAACTGCTCCCTTTAATCAACAATTTTAATAGACCGATGTTTGGCAACGCCAGACCAACTTCAATCCTAACCACGGTATTTAGATTTTTCGTCTTATTACCTGAATATATATATATATATATATATATATATATATATAATATATATATATATATATATATATATATATATAGTTAGTTGACTGTTGTCTTGAAACAATCTACACAGGAAAAAAAATAACATCAAAGATGGAAAAAATAATTACATATTCAAGTTTCTCTATTTTTTAGAAAAGTTCAGATAACAAACATCTTTTACGTATTTAATCACACGCACACACACGTGTTTGAGCGCCAACTATATTTACATCCGCTAATCCTCACCTTTACCATAAAGGACCCCAGCTGATAAAGATTTGACCCTTCTTAAGAGATTAACGAAAGGTTTATTGTTTCATAACTGACAGAGACAGATTTCAATACTTGACCTGAGATTCGAGATTGTAGATGTGGCAACATGTATGCCACGTTTCTCAAAAATGATATTGAAAAACTCTTTAAAATATTGATAATTTAAACTGTCTACATACAAACCATGTTTAGTAAATATTTTAGAGTAATTTCCTTCAGTTTTCTTATATAACAACGACCTATATTCCATAAATATTTTCCTTAGAATGGAAATTTGGCACCGCACGTAAAACTTTCGTCCCAACAAAACAATCACCATAGATTAGTATTACTTTACGTATTTATGTTTTATTAAGTAATTTCTTGCATTTGCTGACGGGTTTCCGTTTGACTTATTAAGCGTCATATATATATATATATATATATATATATATATATATATATATATATAGATATATATTATTATATATAGTATATATATATTATATATATATATATATATATATATACTAATATATATATATATGATATTCATCTTGTTCAGGTATGGAAATCATTACCGTAGACAAAATTATTATTATTATTTTTTTGGGTCTATCATAGTCCTCCAATTCGACTGGGTGGTATTTATAGTGTGGGGTTCCGGGTTGCATCCTGCCTCCTTAGGAGTCCATCACTTTTCTTACTATGTGTGCCGTTTCTAGGATCACACTCTTCTGCATGAGTCCTGGAGCTACTTCAGCCTCTAGTTTTTCTAGATTCCTTTTCAGGGATCTTGGGATCGTGCCTAGTGTTCCTATGATTATGGGTACGATTTCCACTGGCATATCCCATATCCTTCTTATTTCTATTTTCAGATCTTGATACTTATCCATTTTTTTCCCTCTCTTTCTCTTCAACTCTGGTGTCCCATGGTATTGCGACATCAATGAGTGATACTTTCTTCTTGACTTTGTCAATCAACGTCACGTCTGGTCTGTTTGCACGTATCACCTATCCGTACTGATACCATAGTCCAGAGGATCTTTGCGTGATCGTTTTCTATCACTCCTTCAGGTTGGTGCTCGTACCACTTATTACTGCAAGGTAGCTGATGTTTCTTGCACAGGCTCCAGTGGAGGGCTTTTGCCACTGAATCATGCCTCTTTTGTACTGGTTCTGTGCAAGTGCCGGGCATTCACTTGCTATGTGGTTTATGGTTTCATTTTTTGTATTGCACTTCCTACATATGGGAGAGATGTTATTTCCGTCTATCATACTTTGAACATATCTGGTTCTTAGGGCCTGATCTTGTGCCGCTGTTATCATTCCTTCAGTTTCCTTCTTTAGCTCTCCCCTCTGTAGCCATTGCCAATTGTCATCGCTGGCTAGTTCTTTAGTCTGTCTCATGTATTGTCCGTGCATTGGTTTGTTTTGCCAGTCCTCTGTTCTTTCTGTCTTTCTCCTGTCTCTGTATATTTCTGGGTCTTCGTCTACTTTTATTAGTCCTTCTTCCCATGCACTCTTTAGCCACTCGTCTTCACTGGTTTTCAGATATTGCCCCAGTGCTCTGTTTTCGATGTTGACGCAGTCCTCTATACTTAGTAGTCCTCTCCCTCCTTCCTTTCGTGTTATGTATAGTCTGTCCGTATTTGCTCTTGGATGTAGTGCTTTGTGTATTGTCATTTGTTTTTCCTGTTTTCTGATCTATGCTGCTGAGTTCTGCCTTCGTCCATTCCACTATTCCTGCGCTGTATCTGATTACTGGCACTGCCCATGTGTTTATGGCTTTTATCATATTTCCGGCGTTGAGTTTTGACTTGAGTATCGCCTTGAGTCTCTGCATATATTCTTTCCTGATCGTGTCCTTCATCTCTTGGTGTTTTATATCTCCTCCTTCCATTATTCCCAGGTATTTGTATCCTGTCTCATCTATGTGTTTGATGTTGCTCCCATCTGGTAGCTTTATCCCTTCAGTTCTCGTTACTTTGCCTTTTGTTTTTGTATGTTGACTAAGGCGCATTTTTCTATTCCAAACTCCATCCTGATGTCCCCAGATACAATCCTTACAGTCTGGATTAGGGTATCTATTTCCTTGATGCTCTTACCATACAGCTTGATGTCGTCCATGAACATCAGATGGTTGATTTTGTTGCCTCTTTTCTTGAGTTGGTACCCGGCATCCATCTTCTGTAGTACTTTTGTCATGGGAATCATGGCTACTACGAAGAGTAGTGGGGACAGTGAGTCGCCCTGGAAGATCCCTCTCCTGATATTAACCTCTGCTAGTCTTATTCCAGAGCTTGTAAGTATTGTATCCAGTTTAGCGCATTGGTATTTTTGAGGAAGGCTGATGGTATTTTCCTCTGCCCCATATATTTTCAGGCATTCTATTAGCCATGTGTGTGGTATCATGTCGAAGGCTTTCTTATAGTCTATCCATGCCATGCTTAGGTTGGTTTTCCTTCTCCTACTGTTCTTCATTACCATTTTGTCTATCAGGAGCTGGTCTTTTGTGCCCCTACACTTCCTTCTGCAGCCTTTCTGTTGGTGGGGGATGGTGTTTGTCTCCTCTAGGTAGTTGTATAGCCTTTCACTGATGATGCCTGTTAGTAACTTCCACATTATTGGTAGGCAGGTGATAGGCCTGTAGTTACTGGCTATATTTCCCTTACTCTTGTCTTTTTGTACTAAGGATGTTCTTCCTGTGGTCATCCATTTGGGTGCTTGGTGATTTGAGATACAATGCTGGAGTTGTTCTGCTATTCGTGGGTGTCGGGCCTTGAAGTTTTTGAGCCAGTATCCATGGACTTCATCGGGACCTGGGGCTTTCCAGTTTGGCATTTTCTTTAGTTGGTGTCTGACTGTGTCTGTCGTGATGTCTGTGAATCTTTGTTTTATTCTCCCTGTTTCTTCTTCCTTGACTTCCTGGAGCCATGTTGCATGTTTGTTGTGTGATACCGGATTGCTCCATATTATTATTATTATTATTATTATTATTATTATTATTATTATTATTATTATTATTATTTTATTATTATTTCAAATATAGCCGATAAATGTCAATGCATGAAATAGCATATTTAAAAAAAAAACTGAATGTGACTCAAACTCCATTTTCAAAATCACTCATTTAATATCTCCTGAAAAATAAGTCAGAAATTCAAAATAGATATACAGACCAACAAACATACGCTCATATGCGAGCGCGCATGCACGATTAAAATAAATAACCTAGTCTCTTTTCCCAAGCTATAAAAACAAAAGGGTCCAGTTGTTTTTTTTTTAATTGAGAACAAACATCTATCTGCTCGTTCAAAACACCCACACCAACACCCGCTAATGAATTTTCCCTTCTCCGCCCACGAGGGCGCTATAATGGCCCTGTTAATTGATACCTTGGTTTCCCTTCTCGTCAGGTACCCGCAGGTCGGGGCATGTGAGATCAGATTTGCCCCCAAAGGGGTGGCGTGACCTGGGAAAGGAAGGGGTTGTTGGTTATCCTAGGCCTAGGGTAACCAGAGAGAGGGATGGGAGGTCACCAAATTTATTAGGCCAATACTGCAAATGGCGAAGGAGACCGTGTATTTTCATGCTGACTTAAATAATAATAATAATAAACAGCTGATTTGAATGAAAATAAATATAATGTAATAATAATAACGATAATTTTAGACTCAAGAGGGTGCCAGTTTGAATAAACTGTCAACGTTCATACAAGTGTTTATATATTCTCTCTCACTCTCTCTTGGTAATTAAACAAAGGGAAAGAAACTGATGGCGGGTGACTAATCCGAACTGTCATCCCCATAATAAGGAGTCAACACGAGAGAGAGAGAGAGAGAGAGAGAGAGAGGTTTTCGATGAGAAACACGCATTCCTCCACTTGTCTGCGCTTGTTTATTCTTGGATTTTACTATATAGGTCCGCTCTAGTTCGGTCCTGGGCAAGATGAGGGCACCAGATCGGAAGTCGTGGTGTCCTGTGCGTAAATGACTTGTAAGCGTCTCCCACACTCACGACCGTGCCCACACTATACTCTGAGACCATTGTTCTCTCTCTCTCTCTCTCTCTCTCGTGCGCACACAAACACATATATATAAGTGTTTGTTTGTATATCAACATCCAAATATCATAGCGCATATTGTTTGCTCAAGAGGGAGGTAAATGAGACCAGAAAATAAGCTCTGCATTCATATTTTATTTCATCTTGCGATATTTGACGATGCGTTGGGCGGCCTTCGTGCCGCTCTTCATGGCTCCGTCGACGGTGCCGAATCTCGTGGTGTCCGTGTGTTCTCCGGCCCAGAAGATGACCTGCAGTAGGTAGTTAACAAAAGCGTCAATCAGAATTTTGCTGTAGCTGTTGTCCTGTAAGTTTGAAACGTGTTGTATATCCAAATTTGTGTTCGGTTTGTTCAGATTAAGTTGGCATATGCCAGGACGGGTCCTAGGCCTAAGGAAAGTGTGGTGAGATCTATACGAGATTGAAATAGTTGATCTTGCGTGTGGCAGGTGATGGGGAACCAACCTAGGAGTGGAAGCCATGAGATAGCTTATCTTACATGGGGCATGTGATGGGGAGCCAACCTAGGCCTACACGAGCCATGAAATAGCTAATCCTACGTGGGGCAGGTGATGGGGAATCAGCCTAGGCCTATAGAAGCCATGAAATTGTTGCTTTTACGTAGGGCACAGTGGCGGCTCGTCAGTAGGCACTGTGGAACTGCAGCGCCCCCTATAGATTTCAAATATATGCACAAAATTAAGAGTATATACATGAGTATGAGAAATGAAGTATAGACTATCAATAATTCTTAAATAAATTATTACCATTCTCTTGTTTTTGTAAATTAAAAAGAAAATGAATTAAAACAATATGTGGAACTGCTGGTGCTCGGCAGTTCTAATTTTGCTAAAAGGGCGATAATGTGTAGCCAAGCCAGGCCGCGCGTAAAGTGGAGGGAAGTTCAGGGTCCAGGGAACACTGCCGTCTCGAGCAGTGTCAGTGTAGCTGTTTAAGGTAGAAGGTGCGTTTTGAAATTCGTCAAAGCTTAATCAATACGTACTATTAGTGATAGTGATCAAATTAGTGACATTACTGATATGTAATGTAATGCGGAATAATTAACTCGGTGGTGAGATGCGGTAAATGGGATAAAATGATAAACACATTAATGTCAGTGAGTAAAATTCAAAATGGTAGCTTTCGGCAGCGGTTCTGCTGCCTTCCTCAGCGGGAGAGAAAAAGAGAGAGAGAGAGTGTGTGTGCATGTGTGTGTATGTGTATGCGCGTGTCTGTATTAGCTGGGCGTTCTTTAGACCTTTTGTTTTATATGGGCTTATGTTATTTTATTTTATTTTACTGTCATACTCAGTTTTGTACCTTTTTTTTTTTTTTTTAGCTTTTTTTACGCTACGCTTACTTTACTTACACTTAGCCTAATATTTTTATATAACCTCATATTATTATCATAATAATTATCTGTCAGTCCATCCATCAGTCTCTCCACTGCCGAAAGCTACTGTTTTGAATTTTAGTATTTTACTATATGTCAATTTTTCAGTTTTGTTTGCAGTTTCAAATTCGTTTAGGGCAATCCTCCGTTAGTAATCAGTCATGGCCCAAGAAAAACAGACAATTAGTGAACTTAAAGAAGTGAAGTTTTCGGCATTATATATCCTATACAAGAAATATATATTTTAAACTACAAGAGGAATTTACTTCATTGTGGATTGTATCACCATATATATATATATATATATTATATATATATATATATATATATATATATATATATATATACATATATATATATATATATATATATTATATATAAATATATATAATGTGTGTGTGTGGGTGTTTATGGAGTTAATATCAAGGAATTAAGAAAAAAGAATTAGGTAACAGCACCCCTATGAATGATAGCCACGAGCCGCCTGTGGTGGGGCAGGTGATGGGGGGAACCAACCTAGACCCATATAAGGGACAGTCATGTTCTCTTTTATCCCATTTAACTGGCGATGACGATTCCTCGAGGAAGACTTGCCTTATTGTTTTGTTGGTTTTTGATGGATTTCAAAAATGGCTTTCTGGATTTCAGGCCGGCTTTGTCGCCCTCCACGGTCACATAGGAGTTGTAGGAGCCTCGCATCCAGACGTTGTCCATCCATTTACTCCTGAACAGGCAAGGAAAACGTTTTTATTGCAGCTATTGTAGTGGAAGAAGTAGGAAATGTAATTTGTTATGAATAGATTATTATTATTATTATATTATTATTGATGGTACTAGTAATGAAAGAAACGTCTGTTCTGCTGTGAGAGATTGAAACCAGTAGCACTTGTAGCATGTATCAGCCTAATTTCTACTTTTGAATAATTAGTACAATAATAGTGGAAAGCGTTCTGTTCTGATTTCGAAGTCTTTGTATGACATACTTCTGCAATTATTAACATAGTCTGAATAAACAGCCGAACCAAGTGTTAATGGGAACTGTTTACTATTTTATTTTAACTAAAACACGTTTTTACACCTTAATGGAAGGTTAGTCTTAGCAGAATAAATTACTATAATAATAATAATTTCTGTCAGTTGAGAGACTCCGTACCTTCTGAAAAACGTCGGTTCCGGGACTTCTTGTCCCGTTAGACCCTTCAAGAACTGGATCAAGTGGCTTTTAACCGTCTCCTCCGGAAGTTTCTCCATCTGGAGGGCGTAGTCTCCAGGGACGAATCCTTGGATCATTTTATCCTGCTGGTGGATATTCATGAATTCCATAATGCCGTACAGCCACGACTGGAACGAAAAAAAAGAAAAAAAAAACTATTACTGTAGCGTTTCGTTTAACCATAGGTCTAGACTTACGGTTTTTTCACCGTCAGCAGCTAACTATAAGTCTAGATCTTGGGTTACAACTTCAGCTGCGGGTATTTTACTTTCAGCAGCGAACTACAAGTCTAGAATATGGCTTGCAACTTGAGTTGCGTATTTCAACGTCAGCTA